>NC_051217.1:43297357-43429857 GCF_015220715.1 Pygocentrus nattereri
AACTGCCTTAATTCTTTGTGACAGACTTTCAACAAGGTGTTGGAAACGTTCCTCAGAGATTTTGGTTGGTTCTTTCCTGTTGCTGTTTTCCTGTTCCTGTTGCCTTTCTATCATCTGGAACCAGTCTGCCCGTTCTCCTCTGACCTCTCACATCAACAAGGCATTTTCGTCCACACAACTGACCGCTCACTGGATATTTCCTCTTTTTCGGACCGTTCTCTGTAAACCCCAGAGATGGTTGTGTGAAAATCCCATTAGATCAGCAGTTTCTGAAATACTCAGACCAGCCCGTCTGGCACCAACAACCACGCCACGTTCAAAGTCCCTTAAATCCCCTTTCTTCCGCATTCTGATGCTCGGTCTGCACTTCAGCAAGTTGTCCTGACCACCTCTACAGGCCTAAATGCAGCGAGTTGTGGTCGTGTGATTGGCTGATTAGCTTTTTATGTTAACAAGCAACTGAACAGGTTCATTTATATATATATATTACACACATCTCACTGCTGACAGGACAAAACCTCGTATCTCCATTGTATGTAAATTTCATGAAGAATGAACGAAAAGAAACGGCCCAAAATGACTTGGAGCAAAGTCTGGTTCCATTGACTTGCACTAAAAGTAAAGAGTATTTTTTCTTTACTTACCATTTTGGAGAAGCAGTGTTTTCTTCCGACAGCAGTGCTGTCTCATAGATCATTTCTGGTGAAGAGCGGTCGAAGCACACACTATGTTGCAGTGCATGCTGGGGATTGTAGTGCAGGACATTTAAAGACCATTAAAATAATTTCACAGTGGGCCAGTGGTGTCATTCTAAATGTTCTAGAGCGTTTCAGACACCTTTATTTTTAAGAGTGTAGAATCAGTATGTTCACTATTGAGATGGTCTTTAGGACCAATGTGTTCTTTATCATTTATGTCATTTCCCAACCGGGTCGTTGGAACTGGGACTCTGTGCAGAGCAGCCTCTGCCCCTCGCTGAAGCATTTAGCACCTCATTTAAATATCTTTCACGGGGAAACCCAGTTGGGTCTGTATGTTATCTGGACTCCCAAGATTCCCTGTGTGTACGGAACGCCCACGTTCCAGCCTCCCTGTGGCCACAAGGTCATTCTGGCATGTTCCGATCCACAGCAGGAGCAGCCAGCGCACGGCTGTTTGTTTTTAAAGGACCTGGTAGAGTCGCTCTCCTGTAAATGGGTAGCAGATGGCTGTGCTTGCATTTTTCTTCCGAGTTTGTTTTTCCGCTGTGTTGTGGGTGATTGTGCCAGTCACTCAGGCTGGAAACACTTCTCTGATAGTGGCTGATTTGAGAGCTTTGAAGCATGGCCTGCCGCTCTAGAACAATAATTACCCCTCTTGAAAAAAAATGCTGTAGATGTGTGTGTGATGTCGGGTTAGAAAAAGCCAGCTGTGCAGTGGAAGCAGTTCTTATCGGGATCATTATAAAGGGCCCATATCGTGGAAAACTGAATATTGCTTACTTTTTTAAAATACAAGTTTTATGTAACATTTAAACATTGTTTAAGTTTCAAAATGGAACGTTCAATCCTCAGTCCAAATATTCCTATATGGAAACTAAGCTGCGAATCAGGCAGTTGTGTATTCATTGTTTTTGTGATGTCACATAACCAAGGCAGTTAAGAGGTGTTTCATCCTGGACTGGTTTCTGAATAAGGTGCAACACAGGACAGCCAGTCAGAAACAGGGACAGAAACCCACACAGATGTCACAAGTGACCCTCAGGGCAGTAAATTCACACTCAAAACAGATGTTATTTCCACATTTTTGACAGAAAATTTCAGAGACGTTCCTTTGACTTGCATTAAAAGTAAAGCATGTTTTTCCTTCTCCTGTAAAGTCACCATTTTGGAGATATGAGGCAGTATATTCTCATCTGCAGCCACAGCTCTGAAGCTCAGTCTTAGAAGCTGGATGACGATTTTCTGAAGTGATCAGACCCAATCAGTGGTGCTGAGGTCTGGACTCTGGGGCGGTCAGTCCGTCGTTCAGCTTCTTTGTTTGATGTGTCCGTCTCCTTTTCTCAGTGAGGTTCTTCTTGATCAGCTACACGTCCTTTCAGACCCACAGCGCTGAGTGGTCTTCTCACAGTGGAAGGATGGACAGAAACCCCTGTGGATGTTTTCAGATCTGAAGCAGCTTGATGTTCTCCTCTCTCTCAGAGATCAAAGCTTTAAGTGCTGTTTGTCTGATTGGGGCAGTTTTGGTGTCTACCAGGTCTTCCAGGTGGTTGTTAGGAGCCACATTTTCTCTGTACGCTGAACAGTTTTGGAAATTACTCTGCTTCACTTTTTTTCTTCTTTGACTTATTTACTGTGCTGACCCGAAACGGACATTTTCAGACAAGGATCATTTTCCAACTGTATCCTGGAGCCAAAGGTTTCCATATTGGCTGACATCACTGGCCAGATTAGCGTGCCGCAAGTGCTTCCAGCTTGACCGATAAGCTAAACACAAACAATCACGTAGACTAGTACCTACTGATTGCTGGGAGGCTGGAGAGCAGGAATGTGCATTGTAACTATTTTAACCTAAAAAAGAAAATATTTTATATGGTTATAATGAAAAGTAAGGAAAGGCTAATATTAATATACAGGTAGCGCGAGAGATCATTTTATACCTGATTGTTTAGTTAATTTAGTCATTTCCATATACAGCTCTGCGCAGATGTGACATAGGCTTAACAAGAACTTTGTATTTTTAAAATCTGCAGTAGCCGCACTGTGTAATGCCACATTTTCATTACAGCAACTGTTGAACTGTTGGCCACTTTGGTAGCCTGTCACTAAAACGCATGCAGATTGAGTTGGGGGGGGTAAATAAATAATAACGACTTTTTGATCAACGTTGGTACCTCCCGCTTTATGTTCCATCTCACCATGTATGCATAGGCATGACAGAGTCAGTTACTGCACCACATAACAAGGGGATTGGTTGAAGCCCAGTCTATTTACATAATGTTTTGCATATATTTCCATATATTTTGCATATGCGTTGCCTCAGTAAATGTAAAGTAGCAAAAATCTAATGTAAAAAAGGCTAATCATTTTGCATGATGTTATTCCCATCAATTATACACTGCTTAAAACTTAAAACAGATAAATATTTTTTAGTATTTGTGAATATGTCTTTAAATACATGAATACTGTTTCAGCTTAGGAGCTATTCCAATCAGTACTCCAACCTTGGAGCAGAGTAAAGCATTCAGCTCTCCAGTTCTGTACAGTAGAGGTGGTCAGTATGACAATGTTTATCACTATTGTGATCAATTATGTGGCACTGTGTGCTTACAAAATGAGCAAAACTAGTCCTGTTTAATTGGATTAGCTGTGGTACTGTAAATGAAACATTGAAAGAGTACCAACAGAAACAAGTACAGTGGGTTTTTATGCAATGTGGCACTACTGGTTCTTTTTTTTGTCTGTTACAACTCCACCTGTTGTGATACTTATTGTACAGCACTTGATGTTTGAATGTCTGTTTTTTGGGCATATCCACTACTTTATTACATGGAAAGCCATTATTTGAAAATGCACAGTAGGCAAAAGTGAATCGTCCCCCACTGATCAGTAAACGTGCCCAGTCCAGGTCATAGAGTTTGTGCTTCAAAGCTTTGGCGTCCTTTGACTTTTTCCCCTTACTTTCACCCACGTAAGCCAGGCTGAACGGCTCTGGCTAATTACGCAGAGCATTTTTCCGCTGTTGTTGATGTTGCTTTTGCTGTTGTTGATCTTCCTCTAAAGAAATTGGCCTACCGCACTGCCTGGTAAAGCTTTTAGGTCTGCTGAAAACGTGAGGTCAGTGCTGCTGACCTTAGGTTGGTTAAGTTGACCTACGCTGATTTCTGACTTATTCTAATTGTTATTAAATAATGACTTAAGTGTAGAATAATACGTTCACCATTATTGGTGATGTGGAGTGCAGGTTCAGTGAGTGTAGGAAGCAGTAACAACTACCTTGTGAAATATTGCCATTCAAAAAAAAGTGTTTTCACATTGATGAAATGATGTATGGTTCAGTTTGACCCGGACCGAGACCTTTGCTCCAAGTCGTGGACTGAAACACCTTTCACACCTGCTATTTTGATTTGGACCAAAGTGAAAAGTCTCAAGGTCCAGGCCAAACATTTTATTTACTATCCACAACCACCAGTGAACCTAGAGGAGGGTGTATATGTAATGATAATCATGGTGAAAGTGTAGTAACTTTCTGTGAGGGAGATTAAACTCTACAGACGTCTGGTTCCTATCACCACCACTGTGGACAATACAGACTCTGCAAGCTTCTCTAGAACACACCAAAGCACTCTGAAACAGGGTATACATATTAAATGCCAGATTATAACTGACTTTTTTTATTAATACTTATGTAGCATCAAATATACTTTTGCAGGCAGCGTAGTGAATAATGCCTCATGAAGGATTCCGATAACGTACAGCAGTGGTCACCACCCCTAGTTCTGGAGATCTATTATCCTGAGGTGTCAAGCTGAAAACACAGCTGACCACAATTTCAGCCAATTCATTTCTTCCTTGATTGGCTTGAGCAGATGCCCTAATGTAAGGTGACCAGAGGGCAGCGTGTTAGATGAGGGTTGGTGACCATTGATCTGGAGGATGGGCCTGTGCCATAAACAGTTCTCTTGTTCAGGTATTGTAGTGGAAAATAACTGTGGTAAACAGTTAAACCGTATTGTTGCTCTTAGAGGTGAGGTAGTGTGGATACCAAATGAAATCAGCTATAATTTATATGATTTTTATTATTTTCCATATTGTTACAATCATTGTCTTTTCTAAAGGCCTTTTTGTTGAAATGTGTTGATCAGGCTACAATTTTTGCAGCTTAAAAGAAAATGAAAAGCTTCCAAATACTAAACATAGAATTTAATACCAATGTAACAAACAGTATTCCAGTAATTTGGGCCAGCCACCGTAGCAGTATTATTGCAATACTAGTATTGTGTCCATGTGGTTATGCCCTGCAGAACTGACGGAACTGAGGCGCAGCTAGATATTAACCTCTCTGCTAGTTCTTATAGCGCTCAGTGGGCTTTTTTGACACCAGGAGCTGAAAAATTTCTGAGAGAATGTAGAGAAAGCTGAAGAGCATGCATTCCTGTTGCTCTGTGGTTTGACCCTAATTCTCTGCAAATGTGTGCCTGCCCTGGAAAGGAAAAAAGAAAAAGAAAAGGACTTGCAAAAGGAGTGGGCGCAGGAGGAGGGCTGTGTGTTCATTTCTTCATGTCAAAGAGGACCTGCCTTTCCAGTTAAACCTAAAAAAGGCCTATTTTTTCCGGGGAAATAATAGACGTGTTGTGTAACGAGTTGTGTCAGTTTACTCTGCTAGTGTACGACCAGTGCGCTGTTAGAGAATGTGAGATACAGAGGGAACAAAGAGAGACTTCTTGAAGTGGAGCAACCTGCAGGTTGTGCCAGAGCGACATGCAACACTATTAGAGCGCAAGCTCATTTTCACGATGTTTGAAAACAAATGGCTAAACTGGTGTTTAATATTGGCCATGGAGCTGCTGAGAGGTTTACGCAGATAGTTCTGAGACGTGATGCCAGAGGCAGCCGCTGGAATGTGTATCTGCAGCTGGGAAAGTTTGAAAATTTTGCTCCAAAAACAAAACGTCCTGCTTGGCCTTGTCCTGTTTGGCCTCGTCCTGCCTGTAGTATTTTTCTTCCTTCATGGTCGGTGTGTGTGCAGCTCTAAAGCGGGATACATTTCGGTTTGTAAACGTTTTCCCAGTTATTGAATTCCGTAAATAAAGCCTTCTATATTTATACATAGAAACCTTCTGTATTTTATGTTTGTATGTCTGGAAAAGTGCAAAATTTCCATCATTGCAAATGCAAACATGCCCATACGTGCAAACGTCTTACTAGGTTACTGTTTCAAAAGCATTTCCACCCTCCATTCCATGCAGCACTGGCCCTTTCCCTTCACTCTTAGTATTATATCTTAAAAGATGAATGAGCTTTGGTCTAATCAAATAATTATCTTATTATTATTATTATTATTATTATTACTGTTAAGCTGGTTTGAAAAAGCCAACTAACTGTTCTTCGTTTTCTTGTTATTATTGTACTCTGGTAAAAAATTGCAGTGCTACTCCTTCTAAAGCTAAAAGCACAAAAACTTTGCAGTTTCATGTTTAGCTCGAAACCTTGCATATGGTGTCTGCAACTCCTTAGCAACCACCTGGGATACCATAGCAATGGCCTATTAACACATTAGCAACCACCTGGGATACCATAGTAACAGCCTAGCAACTCCTTAGCAACCACCTGGGATACCATAGCAATGGCCTATTAACACATTAGCAAACACCTGGGAGAGCATAGCAACAGCCTAGCAGCACCTTAACAACCACCTCGGACACCACAGCAATGGCCTAGCAACACCTTAGCAACCATCTAGGATAGCATAGCAACAGCCTGACAACGGCTTAGGAACCTCCTGGGGCAGTATCGTTTTCAGATTTGAATTCTAAAATGTATTGAGCATTTCTTGCAGCACTACTGAAATGTGCATCTGAAAATGTAGATGAAACGTCGTGGCTGGACAGCTTTGCGTTTCATAGAACAGTCAGAAAAGTGTTTTCAGATGATGGGACAGATGATACGTGGAACAGTTTCTCGTGTGAGAGTTACAGTCTGGCCTGTGGAGACAGCAGTTCATAGAATAGTTTGAAAAATAGACAGTCACCAGCATGAGGGGCAGCAGGTCAGCTTCAGTCGTTCCAGGAAAAGAGGAGTCTGAGTGTGTGCATGTGAGCTTGTGAGAGACTTTTTGTGCTTGTTACTTTTTTAAACTTTCCATCTTCTTTCCCCCTCTTCAGACACGAGATGACTTCCTGGGGCAAGTGGACGTACCTTTGCACCAAATACCAGTGAGTTACAGTACTTAACACACACACTGACAGATCTACTCGTACGGCGGCAGCTCTTTCATTTCTTTATACTGTTGTTAAAGCGATAGTTTGGTGAAAATTTCTTACACTAAACGTAGTGGATCATCCATGTGTCTGAAGTTTGCTTCTGTAGTTGTAGCATTGGAGCGATGAGGTTAATGTAGCTTACAATTAATGGAAACAGATATGCAGCAATTAGCAGTGTTCAGACGTCATGCCTACACCAACACTCGCTTCAGACTGCATCAAAAATGGACAAACGTACAGACAAAATTCAGGCTTCAGGATGGCGGCTGCTATGGCTGCTTCACACCAGACACGGCAGCGAATCAGCGTAGCAGTTCACAATGCCTGTGCACGTCACTGTGAAACGCAAACCTTTCCATTTCTAGGCAGAACAGAGAACCGCTCCAGGAAACACACTAATTGTGTATTTTAATGCACAATTGCTGTTTATGTGCTGAACTTAAAATAGTGTGGAAAACAAAATGTGGCAAAAGTTATGGCACATTTCATATTTTATGATTTTTCCCAATATAATAAACTCAGCAAATAAACAAATTACCCTAAGATTTTGCAGATTTTAGTAAAAATTATATATATTATATAATATATATATTATATAAATATTATATATTATATAATATTTAGGTCTGTTCTTTTTTTCTAGTGTGTTTTTGCATTTTTACGATAGTTCAGTAATTGTTTATTGTCTGTCTAATCCATTTTTAACATGCTATTTAATATCACAATGGAAAGAGAGAGAGAGTGAGACAGAAAGACACAGAGAGAGAGAGACAGAAAGACACAGAGGGAGAGAGAGACAGAAAGACACAGAGGGAGAGAGACAGAAAGACACAGAGGGAGAGAGACAGAAAGACACAGAGGGAGAGAGACAGAAAGACACAGAGGGAGAGAGAGACAGAAAGACAGAGGGAGAGAGAGACAGAAAGACACAGAGAGAGAGACAGAAAGACAGAGGGAGAGAGAGACAGAAAGACACAGAGGGAGAGAGCCAGAAAGACAGAGGGAGAGAGAGACAGAAAGACACAGAGGGAGAGAGACAGAAAGACACAGAGGGAGAGAGACAGAAAGACACAGAGGGAGAGAGAGACAGAAAGACAGAGGGAGAGAGAGACAGAAAGACACAGAGAGAGAGACACAGAAAGACACAGAGAGAGAGACACAGAAAGACACAGAGGGAGAGAGAGACAGAAAGACACAGAGGGAGAGAGAGACAGAAAGACACAGAGGGAGAGAGAGACAGAAAGACAGAGGGAGAGAGAGACAGAAAGACACAGAGGGAGAGAGACAGAAAGACACAGAGGGAGAGAGACAGAAAGACACAGAGGGAGAGAGAGACAGAAAGACAGAGGGAGAGAGAGACAGAAAGACAGAGGGAGAGAGAGACAGAAAGACACAGAGAGAGAGACACAGAAAGACACAGAGAGAGAGACACAGAAAGACACAGAGGGAGAGAGAGGGACAGAAAGACACAGAGGGAGAGAGAGACAGAAAGACAGAGGGAGAGAGAGACAGAAAGACACAGAGAGAGAGACACAGAAAGACACAGAGAGAGAGAGACCCAGAAAGACACAGAGAGAGAGAGACACAGAACGAGACAATGACAAGTGCAGTGACAGGACTGGAATGACTTTAGTGAATAATCATCTACTTCAAGAAGAGGAATGCATCTAGACTAAGGCCCGAAACATATTTCACGCAAGAACGCTGAGGCTTTGTCACAACACATTTCATAACGAAGCAGTTAATTCTCTGCAAAGATGGCATAAAAATATAATAACTTGCTGCATTTCTAATCCAAGAGAAGAGGTAAAGCAGCTCACGCTCCTCTATGGGCCATGTTTAGCCGCTGAGGCTGTTGGAGTAACAGTAGATTCCTCTCTGATTTGTCCTCTATTGCCCCCTTCAGTACTGAGTGTTTTAACCTCCACAGCAGTGTAAGAACATGCCGTGAGTTTGTACAGAAGGACAGAGTGTTTGCAGTGCGTTGACCGAGCTGTCATTTGCGTTCGCATCCTCGCGTGAAGTATGTTTCGGGCCTAGACGCAGCTGGACCTGCCGACCTTCCTACTGCTACTGTTTTAAGCCATGCTTTGTAATTTATGTCAAGTTTTATAGATAACAGTGTGTCATACAGCATCAGAAACCCCTTAAGAAAGTCTTATTAGAGGTTACTGAACAACTGGGGTATAAGCTTCTATTACTTGTTAGCTACATTATCTTCAACTGCATAGCAAAGCAAACATCAGACACCAAACATGTCTTGGCTGATCACCACCTTTAAGATAAGAGGGGGGAAAAACTATGACTTTAAAAGTGCTCTGTGATTCAGGAATTCAATCTGTGCTTGTTGTTGTCCAGTTAAGTGTTTGTAGTCTGGATTTTATATTTTCATGTATCATTTCCAAATCTTCTCATGGTTGCATTTTTCAGTATCTCTGTTCTTAATTTATTTTCATGAAAACAAACCAAAAATCCCATCCTGCTGTGTGAAACCTCAGCCAGACGATGTTGAAAAATGTGTTTTGTTTGAGGATCTTTCTGACCATATTTCCATCTGCCAGCAGAATGCTAAGGCCCTTATTTACGCCAGCTTGATCTACAGCGCTGGACGCTGTTGTGTAAATGACACCTTCCATCATGCTTGTGGTGTCCATTATCAACACGGTCATAAATATTTACACACACGCTCGGACACGCGCTGGTGTTGATGAGGTTATAGTTTTGCTGTATGATGTTGTTTCGGTCTAAATATATACACAAATATGAAATGCGCTTTTCTTTTGTTATTCCAGACAGAAGCGCCGGGCAGTGAGAGGCCCTACACGTTCAAGGATTTTCTTCTGCATCCGAGAAGGTTGACAACATTTTTGTTACTTTTTTTTTTGGTTGGTTGTTTAAGAAGAAGATGTTTTCGCTTGTCTCATTTTTTTATTTAAATAAACCAAAATTGAAAATTTTATCAGTTGCTACATCTGTTATAAAACATGCGGTTTATTGAGATTAAGGTTAGGAAGATTAGGAAGCTCCCTTCTGATGATGCACACTGCATGGCCAAAGGTTTGGGGACACCCTCTTTATTATTTGGTTCAGTGTTCAGTGTTGCAGCCACACTCATTGCTAACAGGTGTATAAAATCAAGGACACAGCCAAGCAGGAAAATGGATCATACTAAAGAGTTCAGTGACTTTAAAGTCAGTTTGTGAAATTTCTGCCTTGCTTGAGTTTCCCTGGTCAGCTGTTAGTGCTATTATTGTGAAACAGAAGCTTCTAGACGCAAAACAGCTCTCACTACAGAGAACTTCAAACGGCCTCTGAAGGGGTTCCCATGGTTAATCAGTTGCACAAAAGCATAAGATAAAAAAAGGGTGTAAAGAATGCAGTCACTGGACGTGGAAATGTGTTGGACGTGTTGGACAGAGGGACAGCTGGGTGGGATTTGATGAATGTCAGGAGAGCACTACCTACTGAAATGCACAGTGCCAACAGTAAAGTTTGGTGGAGGAGGGATAATGGGCTGGGGCTGTTTTTTCAGGGTTTGGGTCCCTTAGTTCCAGTGAAAGGTAATGTTAAGGTTACAGCATAAAAATACATTTTGGATTAATATATGCTTCCAAATTTGGAGCAGCATTTTCAAGAAGGCCCTTTGCTGTTCTAGCATGACTGAGCCCCTGTGCACAAAGCGAGCTCCAAAAAGACATACATGGACAAGTTGGGTGTGGAGGATCCCCAGTGGCCTGCACAGAGCCCTGACCTCAACCCCAGTGAAAGCACTCCAAAAGGAGGAGTGGATGCTGTTATAGCCACAAAGGGGGACAACTCTACATTAATCCCCATGTTTTATGAATGGGATGTCCAACAAGCACATATAGGTGTGGCAGCTGGGTGTACACAAACTTTTGACTGTATAGTGTATCTTCAGTATAATAAATACAACCATTTGGTAGTGAGATGCTTTGATATTTTTATATTACTATTTACTTCATTAGCTGGTGAATGCAGAAGGAAATTAATAAGATAGTCTGCTTCCCAGCATTAACATTATCTAATCACAATCTTTTAACCGTAGTAGCTGTGTTCCGATCACTATTGCACTAGAGAGGATGGATCGTTCAAATTATTCATCAGATGAGGCGAACAATACGTAGAATGTAAAATTAGCAAGGTAGCTGTCTACCTTGATACCATATCTCAGTTTGGCTTTTTTCTGCCTGAAAGCTTAATAAACTCATCAGTTTTCTGCTGAATAAAGATAGAATCACTGTTTTCTTCATGAATTTATCCAACAACCAAGGTATGAGTTACAATAAGGCAAATTTGGTTGTGTCTATTAGCCTATAGCTCGGTGACTAGGCTAGTAGTCAGAATGACTTTAACAATGTGACCTTTCAGAGGCCTTACAGTAGTGGCTTGTTTTATCTCCTTGCTAAAGCATAAACCATTTTTTCTTCACATTTACCTCTTACCACACTTAATATTTTGATACATTTCTTTATGTTCAGCCACAAGTCGAGGGTTAAAGGTCACCTGCGGCTGAAAATGACCTACCTGCCCAAGAACGGCTCAGAGGAGGAGCAGGCTGAGCAGCCCGAGGAACTAGATGTAAGATACTTTCTTGCATTACATAATGCTTCTTTTATTTTTCCTCCCAGGTCAGATATCTGATCGTATCTGACCATTTCCTAGATGTCTAACTTGCGCACGGAACCAGATCTGCTCAGGTTTCACATGGTCAGAGCTACTGTCTCCAGAGCACCTAAGAACTGTTTCATATTACATCATTTACAGATTAATACCCTCACACCACCATCACGCTGTCATTTGCCGCAGTGTCATTGAATGAGCTCTGTGCTTTGATGCAGCAGTTTTACCTGACCAGGACCTTGATATTTCAACGATATTTCACACCCAGCACTAAAACTAGAACTAAAATAGCCTAAAAACAACAGCATCAAACCCATAATGCTCCAGCATACATGAGAATTTAATGTGGTCTGTTAAAATTGTAGAAGATTCAAAACATTCAGTCCACATCTGGAAACTAAACAGCCCGTTTTGAATTAATTTGTAAAAAGAAACAGCAGAGAGTTAATTTACATGCATCAGTCTTTATGTCACAGTATTAAAGGGCAGTACAGTAAGCCTGTTTAATAATAGAGATTGGAAAATGGTCATGTAAACATGAATTATGGCTGTTTTTTGGTAGATAAACCTACACAAACCTTGTAAGTTGGGGGCAGGGGTAATGGGCACTTTTAAGACTTGATTATCCCACTGCGCATTTACGGCACGGTAGTAGAAGAAGCCACGTAAATGAACAAAACATGCAGGCACATTTTTAGAAGTTTAAATGTCTGCATTTTTAAAAACGGTTTAACCAGGCCAACTGCCGTTTGTAATGTCTGCAGCGCCAGTGTTTTGACTGCGTTGACATAGGAACGCCTATTAACTGCTCACTTGTGAGGAGCAGGCTTTAAAATGCACATAATGAGCAGTCAAGCTTGAGACAAAGCAGAACGTCAATGTTCAGTGACAAAGAGATAGAGGTGTTAATAAATGAAGTTCTTTCCAACCATTACTTCCACATCAACCCTCAAACGCACATGCATGAAGTGAATTTCTGTTTTTTTTTATGTACATAGTCCGCATGCACTAGTTAACATAACATGCAGGCAGAATGCCCCGGAAACTGGCGCAAAAAGCTTTGTACATTGGGTCCTTTGCATTGAAGAACTCTGATCAGGATCAGGGGCAAGAAAAGGTGCATCGGTACATCTTTATCATTAGTCCATTGTAACTATACTTAATCAAGAAATTCGACTATAGCTTCCAGTCCCGTTTCGAGTGTTTCAGTTCTGGAAATTAGTGAACATCTCAGTCCTATTCAGTTGGTTCTACTTCGTCATATGTGATAAATAAATAGAGCAAGCAAGGCAGTTTAAGCAGTTTAAGCGTTCAAGAAGGACCGTTTACAGTTAAAAAGCTGAAAAGGCTTTTGGAGCTCGCCGACTGAGTCCCAGTGAGTCACTGTTCCTGTACATGGTTTAATCGAATCTCCCACCTTGAGCACACCATGTCCCCAAGTCCAAAACTATATTTGGGACTGTGGCCTCTGGGGGAGAATCCACTGCCTGGCTTAGCGAAGCTAGACCCCGCTGCTTAACTCCTTCAGGGGTGTGCACTGGATGACTTCTCTGTTGCTTACATGAGATTTCAGTGCCATTGTAGCATTGTCATTTAATTATCTATTTAAATAGCTACTCATGAAGTTCTAGTCCTGTTTGGAGTCTGAAGTTTGCATTGGAGCTACAAAGCAACAGTATGTTATACAGTGCCAGAAACCAAATAAGCAAATCTGTTGGATATTACAACTCATTGTGGTGAGTGTGATGATTTAAGCACGCAGTTAGAACCATATTTCATTACTTGTGAGCTACATTAGCCGCGTAGCTGCAGTGCAGACTAAAGAAGCAAACTTCAGACACTGAACATGTCTGGTGTAATTGAATACATTTGGGGGCACAAGTTTATTTTTTGCCAAACTGTTTTTATGATGCCATTTCTATGATGGTTGTTTTGTTTTTTTGCAGCCCAGTTGGGAATTCCTGGAGAGTCAGGAAATGTGTGGCCCGCGCCACCCTCACCAGCTGCCTGCCCTGCCCCCTGGCTGGGAGGAAAGGCAGGACAACCTCGGACGCACCTACTACGTCAACCACGAGAACCGGACCACACAGTGGCACAGACCCACTATGCAGTAAGACCAACGAGCAGTTAATATTTGAGGAACAGAACATGAGAGGAAGTGTGTTATCACCAATAACATGAAACAATTATTAGGAAGTAGATCAGACATAATCATAGCAAATTAATGAGATTAAAAAGATTACACCAAGTTTCATATTCTTTTTGTGAGTTGTATAACTGCAGTTATTCAGCTAAGCTCCAGTATGCATAGACTGGACCATCACGTACTGGTGGGTAATATGCTTGTAATGGTTTGTCTATAGAGATGGCACAATACCACTGATTATTTTCTGATACAGATATTCAAGCCCTGAATATTGACCAATACTCATCTGATATTTCTTGTTTAAAAACAATTAAGCTTCAAAGTGGCCTGTTTGTAATAGAAACACTTCACAGAAGTCGAGCATCTAAAAATATCATACATAATTTTACTTAAACTACTCAAATACGCTGTGAACTCCTCAGGACGATTAATGGCAAAAATACAACATCACAGTATTTGGATATTTTCACGATCCACATCACAGTATTTTGACACAATGCCTAGCACTGCCACTTGTAGATTGGCCATCATAGACTCTGGGTACATTGATTTCTGTTGAGCGTTTCACTAAATCCAGTTAAAGAAGACTAATTATGCTCTTTTTTGAAGGAAATATGCAGTCAGTCAGTGTTCTTTAAGTATGGACCAGATCTATAGCATGCTCTCAGTCCAAATCAGACACCAGATTTAAAATCTTTCAACATGTAAACATGTAAACTTGTACTTGTGTTATACTTTTATAAAGTCAGGTTACAGTTGAAAATCAGCCAAAAAGCAGAAAATGGTACAATTGCCGATGGGTTTATTATTGTGCTTGTCCCAAATATATAATCCCTGATATATCGTTGGTGTCTTTTTTTTTTTTCTTTTTTTTTGTCATGACTGTAAAATGGCAGTTGCCTTTTCTGTTATGTCAGAATGTCATGACGAATGGGCCAATGTGCAGATTTCTCCAGGTCTTAAATCTTATTCTGAAACGCTGTGCAAATATAGATGTCTCACAGTGTGCTTACGATGTAAGGCTGCCCCCTGCAGGTGGAATATGTCTTGACATTGACACATTTTTAAGTAAAAGACGTATTTTTTTGAAAATCTGGTATAAATTAGTAAAACAAAATTTGGAAAAAAAATGTCAGTACCTGAGGGGAAATAGGTGTGTGTTTATTTATTTACTTATTCTGCTAAATTTGTGCTGTAGGGACGCACAGAGAGAGGCAGAGCAGAGGCAGAGCACTCACACCCAGCACCCATTCATCACACGAAGACAAATCTCTGAACATGAGGAGAGCAGTGACCGCAGAGAGTCGCCTGAGGTATGTGTCTATGCATATGTACTTTTAAATGCACACAGATGCACTCAAAAAAAAAAAAAACCCATCTGCATGAGAACATACACCTGGGAGTTTTAACATCTGTACAGTTGGCACAGCTGTTCCATGTTTCTGTTCTGCATTCACAGTGGTGTGTATGTGTGTCTATATGTGTGTAGAGCTGGGAGATTATCACTGAGGATGATGGAACTCTGTACAGTAGTCAGAGCCAGGTCTCCCCTCCACCTCCCCACTCCCCACTGGACTACACGTCTTTCTGTGAGGAGTTCTGCAGACTGCAGACCGGCAACGAGAGGCGCACTTCACTCACGGTGAACACGCGCGCACACACACACACACACGCACACACATACAAAAAACTATTATTATTGCAGGTCACATATCACATATTACTTATTTGCACATATGCATAGTGCATATGTAAACAATGCATTGAAAAGGCATTAAAAAGTTGCTTTCAATAAAAATAAAACACGTTTGGTTGCAAAAGAATGTATAAAATGATTCTAAAATACTGTTCTGTGTCCCTTCAGAGTTTGAAAAAATTAGCTGGACACTAGAAAGCTGTAAATAATGAAGAAATGGTATACAGAGCTGTAGAAGATTCTAAAACAACAGAGAAATTTCAGTAGGAGTGATTTAGTTATAATAAAATTGTAATCTAGAATTCCTTATTTCACAAGTGGAGAGGAAAAAAAAAATCATATAAGTAGATTGAGTATATCACAGTACTGTATACCATATCACAGTGTTTATTTTTGTTTATAGAATTCTTAAAATAGTGAATAAAATTAAGCTAAATTGAATAAAAGGGGTTTTAAGGCATATACACCGGAGGGCAGTTTCTTCATCCCATTTACTTGCATTTAAAAATGGACAGTGATTTACACTAAGAAAGCAAATTTGTGAATCCATGCGTGTTTGTGTTATAGCCGCAGGGTCATGGCAGTCGGAGAGGGAGTGCCCAGATGCTGACCGTAGAGGAGCACCCAGTACATCCTGTGGTGAGTCCAGCTAGCAACATTCAAACTTTTGTTACTAAAAGTTTTTTTATGCAATGTTGATTATGATAACGTACTTCTGGCTCCTACTGTGAACGATTGGACTCGCTAAGTTTCTCTGAAACAGAACATTTTACACCTGAATGAATTTATGTTAACCATGTATTTATGCCAAAGAATATATTTGTACTTCTATATTTTTTTGCATTTGTATTATTGTATTTTATTTATTAGGTGTGAAAAAAGAACTGCTTGTAAATGTGGATTTTTCCAATTATTTTAAACTATTATATATTAAATTATTTTTAAACTACACATGAATCATATCTCACCCTGAAGCCAGAGTCCTATTTTTAATCCTGCATGGATTCTTCTGTTCTCTCTCTCTCTCTCTCTCTCTCTCTCTCTCTCATACACTCTCTCACTCACACACACTCTCTCTCTCTCACACACACACACACACACACAAGATGCTGCCCACTACCCCGGGTCTGCCCCCTGGCTGGGAAGAGAAGCAGGACAGTAAAGGCAGAGTTTATTTCATCAACCACAACAGCAGAACCACCACTTGGACCAGGCCTCTCGTCCAGGTATGTTTTCAAGCAAATCACAGCCACACAGACATTGACTAAAAACTGAGGTGAAGAGTCTCACAGGTTTAATGTTAGATTAAGCTTTTAGTGTAATCAGCTAGTTAAAATATCAACTACACTACCTTTCTAGATCAGCAACTCCAAGCCGCCTCATTTATTGAATCAGTTGAATGCCTCTGATATAATCTCAGTAAAGGTGGAACACTGGCCAAAATGAGGCATGTTGCTATCACAGCATCTGTTGTAAACAGGCCTACTCACTACTTAAACACTACTTAAAGAAAGGCTTTAGTTTAAATAATAAGTAAAACCCCTTCTAATGATATTCCTTAAAGGTAGGAGGAACGTTGGAAGAACTACCACTGATTAAATGCTGGTTTTAAGCTGAAGATAACGGGTTAAAATTCAGCTTTGTTAAAACAATTAATAAAATTCATTGGGACGTCTAAATGCCAGCTAACATTGCTTGCTACTGGACGTTATTTTATTGATAAATGACAACTACTTAAATTCTTTTTTTGAGTACTAGTTGACTCATGAAAGTGAGCCATCCCCTATACGGTACTCAGACAGTGTGTAGGTTGTTCTTGTTGCTATGGTAACAGTGAGAACTGTCTGAATTCTCTCCTGCAGTTGATTCAGCCGTCTGAGGCAGGTGCGACGGGGGCAGGAGGTGCTACAGGATATCGCTGTCAGAGCCCGACGATCTACGTCCCGCCTCTACTCTCGTCTGACGCCTCACCTCTGCACTCACCCGCCCCACTATACTCTCCTGGAGCCCACCATTCGCCTGGCCCACATCATTCACCCGGCCCACACCATTCGCCAGGCCCCCAGCACTCACCCGGTCCACATGCTCACACACACACCTTTGAGTATGCCGGGTGCATGCCTGTGGGGTGGGAGGTGCGGAGTGCGCCCAATGGACGCCCATTCTTCATAGACCACAACACCAAGACCACCACATGGGTAAGGGCAATGGCATCGGAGACAATATAAAGTTGCCATAGTGGCATAGTGGTGTGCATATGCAGGTATACATGACATACCCATGTCTGATGAGACTGATTTACCATATAGCCACTTACAAATAGCAAGATGTATTTGTGTTTGTGATTATCTGTCCAGTTACAGAACAAATGTTTCATGTTTTGTCAAAGCTCTGTTTTGATTCCTATGTTAGGTTGTGTGAAATGAGCGTATATTTACTTACCACTACTTTACTGGTTGGAGCCCAGCTTGTATAGTAGCCTGCTCAAACACGGCTCAGTGAAAGACAATGACGCTTACTGTGCCTCCTCATTGTCTGTGTGCATACAGGAAGACCCCCGGCTGAAGATCCCAGCTCATATGAGGAGACGACCCTCACTAGACCCCAATGACCTTGGCCCACTTCCGGTAGGTCATAATTAACCTAGAACAAGCAGAAAGAGTGAGACACTGTATGTTTTAGACAGTTAACAAATGATTTTCAATTGTGCTTGTGTATCGTCTCCTGTAGCCTGGCTGGGAGGAGAGAATTCACAGTGATGGCAGAATCTTCTACATCGACCACAGTAAGCACTCATCCTCTCTAAGACATATAAACAGCCTAAGATAGACTACACTTGACTCACTTGTTGAGATGTTATTATAGAAAGGATATAATGAAATGGTTCTACTTTTCCACAGACACCAAGACCACACAATGGGAAGACCCCAGACTCCAGAACTCCGCCATTACTGGACCAGTAAGTGCTGGGATTGTAGTTTTCTCCAAACATAATCCTCTTTCCCACACAAAACCCAGCACATTACCGGGATACTTCTACAAGTAATGTTCAGGCTGCACGTCATTCACGTATAAATGGTATTTTATTGGGATGCACATGCTTATAACATGAAAATCCTGGTAAACACAAGTTGATGTTTATAGCATAAACAGCCAGTAGCTCCTTCATTTAGAAATCATGTATAAAAAATGCACTCCTATGACTTTTTCTTCTTGTAAAAACTTCTTTCAGTAATTTCCTGAGTATTGTACTTGGTCTTCTGCAGGTAAACTGATGGGTCAACTTTACTCGGCTTTTGATTCCAGCTTGCAAAAAAGTGTGACAGAGGCGATAGACTAGGTCCCAAACACAGACATGTATTACAGGGGTATTACAGTGATACTTTACCTTAGCCTTCCAGATCCTGCTCTCCAGGAGAACGTTCTGCCTACTCTATCAAACACAAAGGCCTGATTCAGAGGAAACACTGAATGATTTAGTCTTTAAGCACCAGGTGAAGTTTAGTCTTCGCCTAAAAGACATAACGCAACCATTAGATCAGACTTTAACTTGTGGCTTTAATGTTTTATTCCAGGCTGTGCCTTACTCCAGAGACTACAAGCAGAAGTACGAATATTTCCGCAAGAAGCTCAAGAAACCAGTAAGGTCCTTTTTTCATTCATTTCAGTAACATTTGTTGTTTTGTATGATGAAATTAGTAATATATGAATCAGAGTTAGCCAAAATGGATTATGGGTTTAAATGCTTCTCAACCTCATGTTTTTTTTTTCTTCTTTCGTTGTTTTTTTCCCTTCTCCCCTCTTCCAGGCGGACATCCCCAATCGTTTTGAGATGTCGGTGAGGCGGAACGCTTTGCTGGAGGATTCGTACCGCTGCATTCTGTCCACAAAGCGGACTGACCTGCTGAAGGCCCGACTCTGGATTGAGTTTGCGGGAGAGAAGGGGCTGGACTATGGAGGCGTGGCCCGAGAGTGGTTCTTCCTCATCTCCAAAGAGATGTTCAACCCATATTATGGGCTGTTTGAGTACTCTGCCACGTAAGTAGGTTTTAATTTCAGATGCGTAAAAAACTAGCCAGGGACTGTATTAGGTATAATCTGCAAAACATCCAGTGCCACTTTAACTACTTAGAGAAAGCCTTCATACAAAATATAAAGGGGCACCTATCGTTAACAGAAGGACATGGCTAAACTTTTTTATTCCTTTCAGGAAGATAGGGCAAAATAGTCCCCAGTGAACCCCCCCAATTAGAATCACTGTTTTGTCCTCATCAATGTTACACTTTTAACCTCAGAAGACGTGTAGGCTCACTGGTGCTTTTGGATGGTACATAAATAGTTGTAGATATTGTGACCCCTGGTTCCCATCACCACCACCAGTCTGATATAGCAAGTTTCTCTACAAAAACCACTTTGGTTTGCTTCAAACAGTTACTAAAACATGCTCTAACTCCTCATTAAGTTTAATGTAAAATTTCTATTGATCACTAAGAATTTTTTAATTACCTTATGACTTATTTGATGTACTTCAGAGTGAATGTCTTTTTGCCACACTTCTGAATGGTTGTGGTCTGAATCAGGGTTAGAATAGTTGTAACATTTTCATTAGTTTTTTATTTTTATTTATTTTTCCTTTTGATTTTTATTTCATGTTAGTTTTAATTTGTCTTACGGGTACAGGGATAGTTCTATTTTGTTTTTATTCTCAGAAAAGTATACAATTTTTTTTTTTTTAGTTTAGTTTCGGTTTTAGTTGTAGTTTTTAGTGTTATGATGAACACTAGGTTAGTGGTTTTTGATAAGGGTAGAATAAAATTATCACAGCAGTAGACTGAGGCCAGCTCAGTTCAGCTTTTATCAAAGACAGTAAAACACAGAAGCGATCTGCTTCTGAACTCTTATTTACACACAGAAAAAATTCTCAATAATTCTATTTTGTTGTTGTCAATTTTCACTGGATGATATTTTGATTTAGCTTTCATCTTTTTAAAAATTCTTTTTTTTTCACTGCTTGTTTTCATTTAGTAATAGTTTTAGTTAGTTATAATAACCTTGTTCTGAATTAATGAACAGATTTGAAGTGTATTCTGGTGGTTTTACAGGGATAACTACACACTACAGATCAACCCCAACTCAGGCCTCTGCAACGAGGATCATCTCTCTTACTTCAAATTCATCGGGCGTGTCGCAGGGATGGCTGTCTACCATGGGAAGCTACTGGACGGTAGGTGGAGGCTTGCTACTTGAAAAATATTGGCATTTGATGTACACAACATATTTCCAAAATAAGGAAACAAGCAGTTTAAATCAGTCAACTACCAACATATTTTCACTTGCCCCAAAACATATTTGGACTTTTCGGCCATACATATAAATGTAAAAAGTTCACTGCATTAGGAAACCAAGTGGCATTTATTTAAATCAGACTATTTCAACACTCTTTCCGAAGGTGGCTGGTATTTTTTTAATAGACTTTTGCCAGTTTGCATCCAGAATGTCTTTGAATACTTCTGAGTTCATGATCCTATCAATGAACACGAGCTCAGCGACAGCACTGTAAGAAAGACAGCCCAGACTTTGAGGTTTCCAGCTCTATGGTAGTAGCCTTAGAGCAGTCCAGTTGGAGTTCTACTCCAGGCTTTCTCTACTTGTTCTCATTAAAGTTTACCAATGGTTGGTACTGGTGTCTAGGCAATTTTGGGGCCAATGTAACTTAACCAAATTAGTTTTTTCCCCCAAAAATATTCTGTAACAGGTTGTAGTGCTGTAACAGGTTCTGTGGGGGAAAACCTTCATGGTCTTAGCTGATGGTAAAGTTTTTTGTTGTCCTGTAGTGTAATTAACAGTTTATTTTCCCAGTGTAAATTATTTATTTATGTATTTATGATTTGTCCTTTACAGCATTCTTCATTCGTCCATTCTACAAGATGATGCTGCAGAAGCCAATCACTTTACAAGATATGGAGTCTGTGGTGAGCAACAGGGCTGCATGTTCAGTCAACGTCAGCTTAACTTTGTATCATCATCGTCTTACTTTCTCATAGTGAGACATTTGCTGGAATTTAGGGAATAAAATAAAATTTACAGTTGTAGTGTTAAACCTTGTTGCACTGAAATGTTTGTGTATGTGTGATATTGCAGGACAGTGAATACTTTAACTCTCTGAAATGGATCCTGGAGAATGACCCTGCTGATCTGGACCTCCGGTTCACCATCGACGAAGAGCTCTTTGGACAGGTATTGCTGATCTGAGCAATTTTTTTTCCCAATGATGGGTTGAGATCAAGGTTTGATTAGGGACACGCCAATTTGTTATTAAATGGTTAAAATGTAAACAAGAAATTCAGAGTGGTTTGATGTGAAGTGGTCTGTTCTAGAGAAACTTGGCAAGTCAGAACTGTTTACAGTGGTGGTGAGTGAAACCAGATGTCTGAAGAGGGTAAGGCTTTTAAATGCTTCTTCTCAGATACGTGTTTCACGAAATGGTTATAAATACCCTAGATAGTAAATAAAACTAAAATAAAGTAAAAAATATTTGTGTTGAAGACATTGTGACCCCTGGTTCCTATCACCACCACTATAAAGAAATATGAGTCAGCGTATGTCTCTACAGTGAGCCACTTCAATTTATACAACATTCATTCATTCATTCATACAAACATCTCAGCATTTGAATTTTGCAGGTCTAAAACTGGCCGGATAGCTGTTATTGTTTAGCAAAAACCTTACAGCCGTTAACTCCACAATCAAAAGCTGAAAACAGAGTGGACTGTCTTGTAAATTATGTGGAATTGACATTATTACACTGGCCAGTGGTGCTGTCCCCCAAAAATTGGAGGGGGAATGGGAGGGAATCTTGCTGTTATTGGGTTTTTATTGCATTCAACTGACCATGTTCATAACAGCTTGTTTGTTTTTTTCATAGACGCACCAGCATGAGCTGAAGCCAGGGGGCGCTGACATCATCGTCAATGACAGCAACAAGAAGGAATACATCCAGTAAGCTCTACCAGTCCCTGACACACCATCAGAATCTGCACATTTTGACTGCAGAGTTTTCAAGCATGGTTACTTTAATGAATTGATTATTAAGGACGTTAATAAATGATTTATCAGTGGTTCATCACTGTAACATCTGACCATGATGATGAAATTTGGTCAAGGCCAGAGATACTTTAGCAGAGAATGTAATTTTATACACGAGTAATGACTCTGGATCTGAGAGATGGGTAATACACTGGGTTCTGATTTCCAGCCTTGTGATGCAGTGGAGATTCGTAAACCGGATTCAGAGGCAAATGACTGCCTTCAAGGAGGTAAACTCGCATGATTCACTGAATATGATTACACTTTCTGACACAATACCATTTTATATTATTATTATTATTTTTTTAACTCAGTAGAGCCCCAAAGCTGCTCTGCAGTGCTTAAAACCTTCACTCAGGTTACCGTCTTTTATATCTAGTTTTAAAATCCACTCTAAATCTGTAACATTCTGAATGAGCATTTTTTTCATCTCAAGGAAAAGTGCTGCTTGTTGCCTGATGAAGTTTAGTGAAAGGCGGTATGAGACCCCAAGGGCCTCATATATATTGTAAGACCGTCCTAGCTGTGCATAAAAGCACCCTAGCTGTTGAACACAAAGCTCTGGGTCAGAGCTGTGCATTTCATTCTGTCTCCTTCATCCCTCACAGGGCTTTTATGAACTGATCCCGCAGGATCTGATCAAGATATTTGATGAGAATGAGCTGGAGGTTAGTACTGATGCTTTGGATGGATAATAACAGGTCTTATTTGCTTTGCAAGACAATGCAATAATCCCTCCCTCTCTCTCTCTCTCAGTTGCTGATGTGTGGTTTGGGAGATGTGGACGTTAATGACTGGAGAGAGAACACCAAGTATAAAAATGGCTATGGGGCCAACCAACCTGTCATCCAGTGGTTCTGGAAGGTGAGAATGGCTCTATCTGCGCTATTGAATCACACCCTGGTCATTCACTGGCTGATATGCCTCTGGCTTGTCAGCACTAGAAAGTTTCAGGGAGGATAAAACGATGTTTTGGCCGAAAAGAATGAAATTCACACAAACTTCCTTCTCATACAAAATATAGTTGATGAGCCAATACATGTTTGGTGTCTGAACTTGTTTTAGCTCAGGTGCAAAACCGGAGAAGCTTCACCAAATATGACTATATTCACCAAATATTGACTATATTTGGAGTAAGGAGAGGATAAAAATAACATTTTTGGAAGAAGCATTGCTCTAACCTGGTGAGTGTGTATAAGTGGTTTTCTTTATCAGCTCCATAATGGATTTTTATTTCTCTCTTTTAGACTGTTCTACTCATGGATGCCGAGAAGCGGATTCGCTTGCTCCAGTTTGTGACGGGCACTTCCCGCGTGCCAATGAACGGCTTCGCTGAGCTCTATGGTCAGTCCCTCCCCTCTGTCTTCATTGTCATTTTAAATCAGCTAAAAGTAATTGTCATGGACTGTTACCTACAGTGTGCCACTGGCAGCTGCTGATATAGACTAAACCTCCTTACATGAGTGTTGAGTCTGCATGGTCTTTTGAATATATGATTTAGGAACAACTAAAAGAGCTATGCTGACCCACATAGGTCAGAAACAGTTAAATGTTTTATATACATTAATGAGGAAAGACTTAAAGAAGTCTCTTGATTGCTGTCATATGTAGAAACAGTGCATAGAGACACCACAGACCAAAAGCTCATTAAAAACCTCTGAAGATCATTATCGAGCTCTGGGGAGGCGTGACAGATTGATTATTAATTGGTATAAATGTTTCATGTTAAATGTTTTGTTTGTTTGATGTTTAGGTTCGAATGGGCCACAGTTATTCACTATAGAGCAGTGGGGCACCCGGGACAAACTGCCCCGAGCGCACACATGGTGAGCATCACTCAGTATAGTCTGTCTGTATAGTACAAGTCAGTGTGTGTGTGAGTTTATTTTTGTTAGAATTGAATTTTCTTAAATATTTATTGAATTTTCTTAAATATAAATGTTGTTGTTATTACACATTAATAATAATAATAATAATAATAATAATAATAATAAATAATCCCACAATAACACAACCACAAAATATTACAGCATAAAACACCTATTTTGCAGATTGTTATAACAATAATAATACTAACAACAACAATACTACAAATACTAATACCAATAATAAGCCTACAAAATACATATTTTATTTTGTAATAATTTTGTGCTTGTGCTATTTTAGAATTACTATTATTATCATTAATGTTTATTAATATATAATGTAATATTACATTTGTGAATGGTAGACTATAAAAAGTAAGAATGATTCATAATATGAAATATTATGCAAAAGATCTGCAAAATATGCCATTTATAATAATTGTTTTATTTATAATAAGGTTGATGTTGTTGTTGTTGTTGTTGTTGTTGTTGTTATTATTGTTAGTAGTAGGAGTATTACCTCCACTACTACTACTACTACTACTATTATTGTTATTATTATTGTTGTTATTATTATTATTATTACTACTAGTAGGACTGATGTATTTATTTTTATTTAGAAGTAGTAATTATCGTCTTTCTTTCTCTCTCAGCTTTAACCGTCTGGATCTGCCTCCGTACGAGTCGTTTGAGGAGCTTCGAGAAAAGCTGAATATTGCGATTGAGAACGCGCAGGGCTTCGACGGGGTCGACTAGGCGAGGACCTGTCCGGCTGCAGCCACAGTGGAGAGACACACATGGAGTCAGGATCCCAGCTGATGGGGCGTGAGAGTTAAACGGGTGCAGCGGGCGGCTCGAGCGGTCGGCGTTCTGCTGTGAACGTTGCAGTGGAACGCTGATCTGAGTTTAAGCATTCAGTGTCTGAAGAAGCCTGAATTTTCTCCTGTCGAGGGAAAACCCTGAATGATATTACTGCTTAAGGCTCTGTATCATGAGCTTATATCTACGAAGTTTACAGAAAATGACGTTTTTCTATCGTACATCAAGTCCAAATAACTATGTCTGTATGAACATTAGAGATTCTAACGTATGTATTTCAGCACAAAGAATTATATCTTGCACATTTGTATACGTTTGTAAGCTTGTAAGCTTTTTGATGTATGTTCTATATACAGATTATAATGTGAGAAGGGTGCACTGTCTGCAGAATATCTTCAGTGATTTTTACACTTCAGCAGCCTGTAAAACATGCTCTATGGTTTTCAGTTGTTCTATGGATTTGGGGCTTTACAAAAAATTTGCAAGTCATGATATCGCTGTTGATATTGAGAATATCTTTTGGCAGTGTTTTAACTGAAGTGTTCGCCTGTGTTGCCTCCATCTCAGGTTTTGGTGGCAGTATTCACTTAAGACACTCAGGTGTCCCTTTTTCTCTTGTTCTTGGTAATTTATTCTTTATATTCGCGTTAAAATTGCGTTTACATTAACTTTGTTTACTTTGTGGCCCACTTTAGAAAACTCTAGATCTAAAGTCTAAACTTTTTTCTTACTATCTGATTTTTATTTTGTACTTTCTGAGGGTCTTTCTTTATTTTTTTCTTTTAAAGAAGTTCTTTAAAGTCTTAACTGTTGATCTTCGCCAGTGATTCAATCATTCAATCTTTGTGTTTGATTTTGGGAGTAATCCCCTGCTTCACCTATATCAAACGTGGGTAAATGTTTACATGAAAACATTGCTAAACGTATGCACATTTCTCTCTCTCTCTCTCTCTCTCTCTCTCTCTCTCTCTCTCTCTCTCTCTCTCTCTCTCTCTCTTCTCTCTCTTCTCTCTCTTCTCTGTTTCTGTCTGTCTGTCTCTCCTCTCTGTTTTTCTCTCTGTTTTTCTCTCTGTCTCTCTCTCTCTCTCTCTCTCTCTGTGTCTCTCTCTCTCTCTGTGTCTCTCTCTCTCTCTCCGTCTCTCTCTCTCTCTCTCTCTCTCTCTCTCTCTCTCTCTCTCTCTCTCTCTCTCTCTCTCTCTCTCTCTCTTCTCTCTCTTCTCTCTCTTCTCTCTCTTCTCTGTTTCTGTCTGTCTGTCTCTCCTCTCTGTTTTTCTCTCTGTTTTTCTCTCTGTCTCTCTCTCTCTCTCTCTCTCTCTCTCTCTCTCTCTCTCTCTGTGTCTCTCTCTCTCTCTCCGTCTCTCTCTCTCTCTCTCTCTCTCTCTCTCTCTCTCTCTCTCTCTCTCTCTCTCTCTGTCTCTCTCTGTCTCTCTCTCTCTCTCACTCTCTCTCTCTCTCTCTGTCTCTCTCTCGCTCTCTCTCTGTCTCTGTCTCTCTCTCGCGCTCTCTCTCTCTCTCTCTCTGTCTCTCTCTCTCTCTCTCTCTCTCTCTCTCTCTGTCTCTCTCTGTCTCTCTCTGTCTCTCTCTCTCTCTGTCTCTCTCTCTCTCTCTCTCTATCTCTCTCTCTCTCTCTCTCTCTCTCTCTCTCTCTCTCTCTCTCTGTCTCACTCTCTCTCTCTCTCTCTCTCTCTCTCTCTCTCTCTCTCTCTCTCGCTCTTCTGCTTTATATGACTGTTAAATTTCAATGCCTTCATCTTGTCGTCTTGTATAAGCGATCAAATGTTTAAATCTTGAAGTGAATCCTTATTGTTTTCTTAAAAGTCTAGACTCTAGAGTTTATCACATATTTAGAAGCTATAACAGAATAGTCTACCCTTTGTCCTGAGGATCAAACTGTTTTGGCGCTCCTTAAAAGTCATTTTTTTTTAATTGATTGATTTCAAGAGAAAACATGCCTTTAATCTGGAATATAAATCATAATGGTTTAATCAGGTCACATGCCAATGTTAATGGCAGCATATTTTGGGGAAATACAAATAAATAAATGGAAATGTCTCTTCTTATTTGTGTGAATTTCTTTTATTTATGTGTTCTTTGTCGGTTTAATCTTCTGGCAGTAAGTGAAGTCGTCAATGGCATTGAGGTAAACATGCTTTTCAACCAGAAGAGGGAGCTTCACTCCAAACTTTAATAATACACAGTGTTTCTAGTTGTTCCATGCATGCAGATGTTTCTAATAATGAGTGGGAGCTAGTATTTTCCAGTTAGCACACTTTCATTTAAACAGCAAGGCCTGTTTTATTTATTTATTTATTTATTTATCCAGTGTCTCTACACACCACTGAAAAACTGCTGCAGTGCATCGGATCCATTTCACTAGTACGCTTCCTTCTCCAAGTGCAAAACAAACTTCAAACAATCCTGTGAGCTAAAACTTTAGTTCTTATAAACACGATTAAAATATGCCTATACACTTTTTAAAAAGAAGGCTCCACAATGGCTCTTTAGTAAAGGGAATGGTTCTTTATGGAACCATCTCATGCTTAAATGGTTCTTTATATTGATGGAGAACATGTTGAGTATGAAAATAGTTCTATATTTCTCCAAAAGGTTCTTCTATTGTTAAAAGCTTAACATTGTAACAAAGGCAGAACATTTTTTGCTATATAGAATCATATACAACACAATCTGCAGAACCATTTACCATGCAAAGAACCATTTAAGCATCAAATAATTCTATACAGAACTCGTGATTCAAAATTAAACCTTTGTCTTTACTAAAGAAGTTTGAAGAACCATATTTTTTAAGAGTCTAGGGTGTAATATCTTGAATATAGTTTGCTAGATACACTATATTTCCAAAAGTATTCGCTCACCCATCCAATAAACTGAATTCAGGTGTTCCAGTCACTTCCATGGCCACAGGTGTATAAAGCCGAGCCCCTAGGCCTGCAGACTGCTTCTACAGACATTAGTGAAAGAATGGGTCGCTCTCAGGAGCTCAGTGAATTCCAGCGTGGTACCGTGATCGGATGACACCTGTGCAGCAAGTTCAGTCGTGAAATTTCCTCACTACTAAATATTCCACAGTCCACTGTCAGTGGGATTATAACAAAGTGGAAGCGATTGGGAACGACAGCAACTCAGGCACGAAGTGGTCGGCCACGTAAAATGACAGAGTGGGGTCAGCGGATGCTGAGGGGCATAGTGCGCAGAGGTCACCAACTTTCTGCAGAGTTAATTGCTACAGACCTCCAAACTTCATGTGGCCTTCAGATCAGCTCAAGAACAGCGTAGAGCTTCATGGAATGGGTTTCCATGGCCGAGCAGCTGCATCCAAGCCTTACATCACCAAGCGCAATGCAAAGCGTGGAAGGCAGTGGAGTAGTGCAGTGAAACTTCTTAGTACCTTCTGGATCTTCTTCGTACCTCCTGGCTTTTTGTCCGTTTTGGATCCTTTTAGTCTAAGATAAAATGCTAAAGCTACAGAGTCATAAATGTGACCTCTGAGCAGCAGATTGTGTCGCCAACACAACATGAAGAAGCGATTAAGAACTAAATAGTAATGATTAAAATGTAACTGAGCAAAAAAAGAGTAGATGATGTTCTTCACCTAATATAAGAATATTAGGCCTATCCTCTAAATATACTAATCCAAAAGAATTGTACTTCAGCACACGTGGCCAAGTAAACCGAACTAGTTACTGCCCACACCCGTGTGATTATAAATTAATAGTTTGAAACAATATAGATTAAAACGGTTATTTATGAAGGTAATAAAGAGATTTACAACTAGAAAAGTACATTTCCTGAACACAATGCGGTGTGATTGCACAGCTTAAGCAAATTCCATGTGGTTGCTAAGGTGCCGTTAAGTGCTTGCTATGGTATCTTTGGTGGCTGGTAAGGTGCTGCTAAGTGTTAGCTATGGTGTCTTTGGTGGTTACTTTGGTGTTGCTATGTGGTTGCTATGGGACCCAATGTAGTTGCTAGGATGTTGCTACACTAGTAGAAATAAAGGTTCTGTCCGGGTACATTTTTCACTCATCAAAGTACAAACAATGTAAATGTACCATCAAAGGAACATCAGTGGTTTTAAGGTACCTTAAATATGTTTTCCTAGTGGGAAAGTACAGATTTGTACCTTTTAATAACCGAATGTTTTAAAACATAAAAATACAATAAAAAGCGTGGAGATGACACAGCATGTGTGGAGTCAATACAACTGACAAAATATCAGTTCAATAGATTATGGTGCAATTGTGTTCCCTGACTAAAGGCTTTGGCTTTCCAGGTGGTTGCTATGGTATCCCAGGTGGTGGCTAGGGTGTTGCTTGGGGTCCACAATTGTGTTCCAGGTGACTGCTAGGTGTTGTAAATTGTCCTGGGTGGTTGCTAGGGTGTTGCTAGGTGGCTACTATGGTATCCTACGTGGTTAATAGGGTGTTGCTTATGTATTTGTATCATTGTGACGAAAGCACAAACTTTTGCCCCATATTAATTCCTATGGGGAAAAAATTGCCATCTAGCTCACAATTTAACAATTATGGTATAAAACCTGTCCATTCAGAAAGCTGTATACAAGCGCATCAGGATGGTTAGAGGACAAAAATCTGGCAGAACAATAAGAAAAAAATAAGGAAAAGAAGAAATAAATAATAGTGTTGCACATGGCTCTGCTCTCACTTATTATAGGAAGATCATATTCTTTGGTATGAATGAAACTTCTCAGCAAGTGATAAACTTTTCAGTAAGTGTGAAAGTCACTCAGGCTCAAAGCCCACACAGCCATCCAGCCAGTGTCCAGGCTCATTGCACTATCGTCCCTCAGAGGGATGTTTCAAAGCACAGGGAGGCCCATTCATGAAAGCAGTGAGTGACATGGCTCTTGTTTTCTCTTCTACTCTCCTCTACCATCCCCCATTCTTCCCTCTCCCTCTCTCTCTCTCTTATCCCACCCCCAGCCCAGAGGTCAGGTGACAGGTCACACACACTCTCCCATTCAGCCTCTTAGGCCCTGAAGGGTCAGTGCAGAGGGTCTAAGGCAGGGGGTGGGCTCTGGTCAGTTGACAGACACGTTTTCCTGACCAATAAGTAGGTCTGTGCATATGGGTGCCGGATCTCCTTTCCTAAAGCAAAGAGTTGATTATGACTATTGCTTGTATTGATCCATATTAGCATATTGGCAGCTGTAAAGGCCAAACTCAATCACTCTCACACGGGCAGGTCATGATAAATAAGGACTTATACTGATGAGATATTCTGGACGACATAATGTAAAACTGTCCTTAAGAAAAAGTCTTGTTACTGCAACTAAAAATAAATAGAAGTAATTATAGATATAAAAAACAAACTTTATTTAAAAAAAAAATCAGTACTGACCTCCGTATATAACTGTGGAGGTGCATTTGGCCTCCATTAGTATATAAACTGACATTTGCTAGGCTCTATTCTTCTCTTTTTAAACGCTTTTAGTCTAAAACAAAATGCTAAAGCTCCAAGGTGAGAGCTGGGAGGATCGCTAAAACAGTCCTGGGGCCAAACCAACACAACAGAATGAAACCGAAGCTTAAAAGAATTACGAAATAAGTGTTAAAAGCACTTTTCTTTCCTCACTATAATACTTGAGATCGGAACAAAACCTTGTATCTACAAAATGACCTTCACTGTGCATTTCGTGCTCTTCTTCTGTAGTGTCAGATTTTTTTATTAATTGTTGTTTTATTCTTGATGATCTTTTTCCTTATCTCTGCTGTCAGAATAAAATCTATATCTCCTAGCTGGGAACTTTACAACAGAGGAAAAAAACATACTTTACTTTTAATGAAAGTCAATGGAACCAGACTTCATTCCCAGTCATTTTGGGCTGTTTCTTTGGGTTCATTCATCCTGAAATTTACACACAATGTAAAGGCCAACAGGCATTTTCAAATTAAGTCAAAAACAGAAAAGCAACAAAAATGGAGATGTAAGGTTTTGTTTAGACAGCAGTGATATGATCATTTGAAAACATTCAGAAAGATACAAATGAATTAAGACTGTGCATAAGTACACGGAGTATGTTTTTATGTATTTTCTGTAAAGGTTTGGATTTAAAGGGTCACTCTGGCCAAAATTAAACATGTAAGGATCGCTATGTCTGTTGTAAACATGTCTACTTACATCCTACAGCAGTGCTGCAGTAGTTTCTCAAGTCAGATTTTCTGGTTTAAAGACTAAGAAAACCCCCTTCTGATGATGCATCTTGAAGGTGGGAGGAATCCCAAAGCAGTCGACGCTTTTGGATTGTTTTTGAAGCTGTTTGAGATGTTTCTGTTTTCCTCTAGCCAGCATTCAGTTGGATCACTAGAGCCAAATTTCACGTCTATATTTAGGCCGCTACATTGAGGATTTCTCTATTTCCACATTTTGTGGGGCAGGGAGGGGCATGTAATTCTTTTGCATAATGCATGCTGGGTACTGTAGTGTGAGAACACCTTGATGGATAGAAACACAAAAAAAGTAAACAAAATCATGAATTCTGTGGAAACTGATGAGGCTGAGTGATACAGTGTTAAGTGCTAGTTTTCGGTGCCCCTTTATATCCTTGATTAATAGACCTGTCTGCATTTGCGTAAGGCAAACTGACGCCTTAAAATCCCAGGATTATTACACACTAAGGCTTATTATTCAGTAACTACAGGGACTTCAATGCAAACTGATTGAGCTGTTCTTAGGTTATAGAAGTGTGTAATAAAACTTTGATACCATCCCCACCGGTCAAAAAAAATCATAAAAGTCACTCATCTATATGTCCCCTTTGGATTAACAAAGTTTACCCTATATGTTATTCTTTAAAATGCACTGTAAAAAAGGTCAGCTCAACTCAAAATGATATAGTAACTGATTACATGGCTTTTCTTCAGTTGACTCAACTTGAGGACGCACAACTCAAATTTCTCAGTTGAGCCAAAAGTTCTTTTAATGCTTTTAGTTCTGCGAATAAAATGAACTTGTTTTTTTATACTCAACTTCCTCACCAGCTAAGACTCCCTCCATCACACCATCCTGCGAGACATTGAGTACACACTCGTGGATGGCTGTGACATCACTGGGGCTCAAACTCACAACCTCCTGTTGGGTAGACGGCTCAGTCCACTGCGCCACTCAGGAACACATGAAGCAGCTCAGATTTTGTGTCTACAAATGTTTAAAACACTGGAGAAAATATGTGTTGTTTTACATGTGGTGCAGCTGTGTAATAATTCATCCCAACATCAGGAGGTTGTGAGTTTGAATCCCAGCAATACCACAGCGGTCCATTATCCAGAAACCCAAGAGGAGAATATGCCAGATGGGACTGTGTGACAGAAGGAGCGCCAGCTAGTGGGGAAACTGAGTTAAAAAAAAAGACACATTCAGTTTAGTTTCTCTAACCGAGATGCAGATCTAGAAACAGTAGCTTGGAGATTTTTTGACCCAACTAAGACCTTTGAGTTGTGTGAATTGAAGTTGACTCAACTCAAGAAAAGCCATGAAATCAGTTACTGAATCATTTTAAGTTGAACTGACCTGTCATTTTTCACAGTGTGTCTGTTTTCGCTGTTTGAATTCTATGCATACTAAAGATTTACACACCAGGTTGCTTTGGATGTTTTGGGAGTTCTTAGGTTAAGCCATGTCATTAGAGATTACAGTCTTGGGCGAATACTGAACTTTGTTTCATAACATCTCTGTCCAATGAAAAACATGTCGCTTCATTTTTTTTTCTCCAATTTTTACTTGTCTGCATCATTTGAGCTCAGCAGCTGTCCGTCACATTGTGTGAAAACTTCATGAGGATCGGACCAATCGAAGTGCCCCAAAACTGCTTAAAATAAAATCTGTTTCCATTGACTTACACTGAAAGTAAAGCAAGTTTTTGCCCTCTCCTGTAAAGTTACTATCTTTTCTATCTCAGAGCGATGCAGAGAAACTTGTTCATGCATCTGTTACAAGCAGACTTGACTCCTGTAAAGCTCTTCTTACTTGACTTCGTAAGAAAACTATACATCCCTTACAACTCGTACAAAATCCAGCGGCATCCTAACAACAGCTAAAAGGAGAGATCACATCGCACTGCACTGGCTGTCTGTATCATTCAGGAGAGATTTCAATGCTCTGCTACTCGTCTTTAAAGCTCAAAACAACCCTAAAGCACCTGCTGACACCACAGAGTGTCTGTTTATGTTCCAGAACGTAATCTATGATCTGCAGATAGTGACCTTCTAAAGACACTCTGTAAAATACAGAAAACATGGAGAGGCTCTTTCCGTTATTCTGCTTCTAAACTGTGGAGCTCAATTCCACCTTTTATTAGACAGTCAAGCTCAGTGCTCACTTTTAAGAAGCATCTAAAAACGTGTCTCTTTAAACTTCCATTTACTAAAACTGGATTATCTTGTAATTTAATCTTCTTCATTTTCTTCTGATTCTAATTAAATACTAAAGATCTTCTATCTTCTATAACTATGTTTAATCACCTGTCTGTAAAGCACTTTGAGCTGATACGGTTGCACATCCTATATAATTTCCATAAAGTGACTGTGGGAAACCTACCCTTTCTTGCTGAACAGCTATCGGATCACAGGATAGGCCTGTACCGCATGACGAAGTACAGCGCAGCTGGGCCTTTTGTCCGGCTGGTCAGAGGGTCTGGAGGGCAGAGCCGGCCAAAGGGAGGTCACTCTCCTCTTCCACCAATCAATATTTCTGTGCCCCGTACAGATGTCTAGCTGCCCTTATCGATAACGCCACGAGCCAGTTATTGTGCTGAAGCACACACACAGTCAGGAACAGCTGAATTTGTGTACTTCGTCCTGGTTTGGGAGGAGAAAGTGTGAGTTAAGTTGGAGTTAAGGCCAAACTCAGTCAAACCACAAATGATGTAGTTCTTTAATCGCCCATCTCCCTACACAAGCAGAAACGTACATTTTAGTACATATTTGTACATTTAACTTAAAAATATGTATTATTTTCATTTTTGTTTATGATTATACACGACACATGCACAAAAAAACCCAAATAAAATAAGGGTTGGTCAGTATTTGATTTAGAACAGGATTTGACATGTTCTTAGTATGCCTACCTTTCAGGAGAAGAGCACTTCAAGATCACTTTTTTATGAATCATAAAGCATGCAAATCACATTTTATGTAAGATAAGTGGAATGCGAATTATGTTGTTCAAATAAAATTTACTTAAAATATATTTCTGACTTTTATTTTTGTATATGATGACAGGCCACATGCTCCCTAATCAATCAACAAGCCCACATTCTTAATAATGTATTTTATAAACCATTAAAGAAGCCTACAAAAACAGGGGGATATCATTACTCAGATCAGGAGCAGAACAAGCGAGACGCTTGCCTATCTGTCCGTTTAAGAGCATAGTTAAAGGGGAACTCAATCGATTTTTCAAAGAAAAGTCTTCCAGAGTTGCTTGGTGCGAAATGCTCTGTTCTAGAGAAACGTACCGAGTCAGAGCTGTTCACAGAGGTGATAATAGGAACCAGACATTCACCTTTAACACCTCCCTCCAGAAAGTTATCACATAAAGTAGTTAGATACATCTTGCCTGATGTCTGAGACACTGTTTAGTGGTAAAGTTTTGGCTCAAAGTGTATTTTACTGCAGGGTGTTGTAAGTCAAAATAGAAAGCTTTAAGACTCACGACTACTTCACCATCATCAGCACTACATATAAAATCTCAGGAGACGTGTGTAGGTGCAGGTTTTGGATAGTAAATAAAGTGTCTATATTTGTGTTGTAGACACTGCGACCCCTGGTTCCTATCACCACCACTGTAAAGACATCTGAGTCAGTAAGATTCTCTACAAAGCACCACTTCAGGTTAAACCACCTCTCAACGACTCTGTACACCTCAACCATTTAATTATGCACAAATTTTTGAAAAATCGATTGACTTCTCCTTTAAGAGCAATGCATAAGCACAATTTCAACAATCATAAATGAAATGATATGAACTTAAATCACATATCAATATTAGCATATTTTATGCATTTGAATATATGCATTCACACACACACACACACACACACACACACACACACATACATATATATATATATATATATATATATATTCAATGGAACCATAATTTTTTCTAAGTCATTTTTGGCCGTTTCTTTTGGTCCATTCATCATGAAATTTACACACAATGTGAAGAGCAGGTATTTTCAAATTATGACAAAAACTAAAAACAACAAAAATATATATATATATATATATGTGTGTGTGTGTGTGTGTGTGTGTGTGTGTGTGTGTGCGTGTGTGTGTGTGTGTGTGTGTGCGTGTGAATTTTGGCGGCGGTATGATTCCGCAGTGGGAACCCGTGAGAAACACATCACCGAAAAGGGGGTGTCCATCCGCTCGGCGCCTAAAGGAAACTAGTCCCCCTCCCAGGTCAGCAGCCCTCAGTGATTGCGCCTCAGAGAGCGGTTAGAGGCAGCAGCCTGTAGGCTTAGCTAGCATGCGCGGACAACTCAAATAAATGGCTCGTTTTAAAGGGATTTTTTCTCAGCGTTTGCTGTTTGCAGTACTTCTTCTGCCAGTCGCAGGTAAGTTGAGCTAGTTAACTTGTCCTTCTGCTGGCGAAGCTGACGTGAGCTGCTTTTTGTCGAATTTTCCCGTTCCACCTTAAATGGTGCAGGCGCCAGAGTTGAACGGGAAAACGCGAGTAAGAAGTTAAAGCCCATTTGCTGTGGTCACATCAGCGAAGCGGAGCCTGACTGCCAGTTACGACTTACGAAACATGTCGTTTCTGCCGTTTTAACACGGGCTAGGAGCCGATAACTCGTTCTCACGTTGTCGCTGTGAAACTTGGCCGCTCAGGACGGTCGAAACGGTGGGATAATGCAATCAAGACAATGTCCAGGTTACCTTTTCCTCGGTTTGTGGCGCAGCGCTTCGTTTAACGGCTTCGTTTAACCGACTTTTTAACGGCTGCTCGTTTTCAAATATAACGGACGTTTCTAGCTCATTTAAATATCCTGCCTCGCGCGCCGCTCGAGCCAGCGAGTTAAGTCACTGAGCGCGTTTGCCTCTCGTGCAGCGCACGTGCGGCGGAGCAGCTCCGAGTTATGATGCGGTCAGATACAAATACGCGCTGAAGTTCCCCTGAAGGGCAGCTCCACCGGCTTTTCAGAATTCCCGCATGATTAAATGGGTTAGACCGTCGTTCAGAGCGGTTTGGTCTGAGGTGCTGCGTTCTAGAGAGACTGGAGTCAGAACTGTTCACAGTGGTGGTGGTAGGAACCAGACGTCCCCCTCTAAAAGCTGCTTATGCTGCCTTTTGACTGTGTCTGCAGGGCCTTGTCAGACAGAGTAGTCTTATTAAAACCTGTTGTTTTATTATTATTTTACTACCATCAACATCACATCTGCAGCTCAGAAGACACGTTTAGGGTTCACTGTAATAATGTGGCCATATCTGTGAGGTGGACACCGCCACTGACTGAGGACTGACCACAGGACTGAGTTAGGCAGAGCCAGAGCTGAGTTTGAGGAGCCAGTGAGGAAAGTTGTCACTCAAACTAACTGAAGAGGGACGTCTGGTGGACCTACATTTGGCCAGTTTTGGATGCAGATACCGGCTCCTTCTTCTCAAGCGTGTTTGTGGGGGAAGCAGTCCAAGTTTTGCTCGACATGTCACAGATTCTGTGCTGCGCATGGTGTTAATGTGTTTAACCTCATGCAGTGGTGCAGCTGGAGCTTTTAGAATGAGACAGGGCCCAGAGACATGAGCGGGGCGCTGCGTTTAAAGTAATCATAAAATAACAGTACTGCAGTAAAAGGAGATAAATCTAAATCTGTCCATCATTTCAAACGCGTAAAAGCAGCGCAACCCATCAGTGAAAGACAGAACTGTGTCGATGTAATGTGTTTTAGCCATTCATGAGGAAATCATGTATTCGAATCAAGCAAATTAAGTGGGTCACATTGTTTCAGTGCAGAAGTTATTCATTTAGGTTGCGTCCAGTGCAGGTTAATGGTTAGAACGTTTTCCAATACATGCCATTCACATGTATTGAGCTGCAATAAAAAGTTACCATAATAAGATTAAGAGACCGTTATTAGTCCCACAACGGGGAAATTTCACCTCCGCGCTTAACCCATCCGTGAAGTGAAACACCACATACACTCTAGTGAGCACACACACACACTAGGGGGCGGTGAGCACACTTGTCCGGAGCGGTGGGCAGCCCAATCCACAGCGCCCGGGGAGCAGTTGTGGGGTAAGGTGTCTTGCTCAAGGGCACCTCAGTCATGTACTGTCTGCATCGAACCGGCGACCTTCTGGCCTGTAGGGTGGCCATGCTTCATCCTAGGGTAGTACTGGCCACCCCAGCCACCCCTTGGCTACGCCTCTGATTTCATTCGGTTATGTTGGTGACAGCGTCTGGGCTGCTTTGTGCTTGGCCAGACCTCTTACTCTTCATCATCTTAGACTAAGGATGCTGACAGATGTTCAATATACTAAGAAAGTTGTGCTTCTAACTCCTTTTATTTCAGCATCCCCAAGAACTACAGTCGGGCAGTCGTGGGCTGGAGGTTAGGGAACCAGCCCTGTGACCGGAAGGTCGCTGGTTCGATCCCCTCAGCTGACAGTCCCTGACTGAAGTGCCCTTGAGCAAGGCGCCTAAACCCTATTGCTCCCCGGGTGCTGTGGATAGGGCTGCCCACCGCTCTGGGCAAGTGCACTCACTGCCCCCTAGTGTGTGTGGTCACTAGTGTGCATGTATGTGGGTGTTTTGCTGCATGGATGGGTTAAATGCAGAGGTCTAATTTCACAGTGACAAATGGTTGTAAATTCTACCTCCAGTAATCCATTATGCTATGATTAGATAAACGAATTTACAGTACTTGCTTTTGGTATTGGTCACATTAGCTTCTCAGAGGTGCTGGAAAACGATTAGATATCGTGGAAGACGTTCTGTTGTGTTGAAGAAGTTTCTCAGACAAGGTCAAAACGGAAACTGCTTTCAGAGGAAATAAAAGAACTGTCGATGCGGTGGTCTCGTTCTCTTTGGCATGATCAGGGGATCCTCCCCCCTTCCGTAGTTCTGGTGTGTGTGAAGGTGTAAGGCAGCCTGCCACTGTAGGATCAGTGCCTTTTCAGATTTCATGCAGGAGGCACAATAAAGCATTTAAGAAACAGACAGACTCGTTTTCCTTCTAGCTCCCTGTCAATACAAGGCGTGGATAAGTGGATTAGGCTGGTGTACAGCATAATCCGCAAAGACAAATGTGGTTACAGAGACGCAGCCGATTCAAAACTTGCCGCCGGGACGATGCCAGCTATCCGAGCGCTTTATCCCAAAAGTCAGAGTGTGCAGGAGATCCTGTGCTTTAGAGTCAAACTACATTTCTGCTTGCTTTCTTTATCGGACTACCGGGGAACGCAGCGGGTCAGCCGATTGCAGTTCATCACGTTTTCAAATGCTTTATTCTTACAGATAACACGTATCGTGATCGTGAAATTATAGTTGACAGTGAATCGCATTATTAATAATTGTGTTTAACACAATTATTAAGTGGCTTTTATGTTCAGTGCCTGCAGCTGTTCCAAGTACAAGCCTAAAATGGCCAAATTGATGAGCTATCTTGCTTCCTAGCTGTGGATACTCTGGCAAAGAGCTCAGAGCTTCAGTTCAAATAAACAAACAGTACTCACTGCTGCACTAAGAGTGCTATTACACCAGTCAGGGGTGAGAACTTCTGCTGTTTGCATAAGACCATCCATGACATGACTCAGTAAATGCTTTTCTCATTTGTAATGTAAACCTGTTACTGTAAAAGCTGCCATCTGTGGAAAATAATTGTGGTCAGCTCAAATAATTGCGGTGAGGCGTTTATTTGGTAATTGTCACAGGCTTAATATGGTAAACACTATGCAGGGAATAGTGAATGAAGAACGAGTGAAGCACTCCCGTGCTGTGTTGTCCAGTTCTGTCACAGAAACAAGGCGTGGAGGATTGTGCAGGAATAGTCACCTCTCTGTGTCCAATCACCCCTGTACTCACTTCTCTCTCCCCTCTGTTTCTGCAGGTGTGTTTTGTTTCAGTGAGTTATTTTTTGTTAAGGAGCCTCGCGATGTGACAGTCTTGCGTAAGGATGCGGTGATATTGGACTGCCAGGCTCAGGGGGAGGTTCCTGTTCATATCCGTTGGCTGAAAAACGGATCTCCTCTGGCGGAGACGGACCGTGTCTACCCGCTTGCCAATGGATCGCTCTTCCTCTCAGAGGCGGAGAATCGAAGAGGAGAGAAATCAGACGAAGGATCGTATCAGTGCCTTGCTCAGAACAAATATGGAGCTATCCTGAGCCAGAAAGCTCGCCTGACTATTGCAAGTAAGTTCAAATGCCATCTCCGTTGCCCGTAAACGTCCTCTTGGCCCTGCCAAGTGCCCAAATTACCCACTTGGCAACTGATACACAGTAGAATCCAGAGAGTGCACTCGCTGTGTGGCCTGGTGATTGCTGTAATAGTATAGCGTGCTCCTTAGCTGCCCTCATGCATATTAAAACCCATAAAATACCTTGGTGTTGACCTCTGATGACCTCTATGATCAGCGATACCGCATCAGGTCAACTTTTTTTTTTCTGAATTCCCAAATAACCTCACAAAGGACACCCAACACGCCTGTTAGGTTACACTTTGTAGGAGTCCTGCTTTATCTCCCTCTGGCTTCTTTCTGTGGGTCAGATTTCATGTAAGTCATGTAGGAGTAGAGAACAAGGGGAGAGAGAAGGTGGGGAGAGCGACATATGTTACGTACAGTAGCCTACTCAAATGTTGGGTCATTGAGACAGACAGGGCTCACACTGTAAAGGGTGAAAGGTCTGTGTACTCAGGTAAGTTTGGGTAAACAATGAGAATAAGAAACAGAAACAGATGTACTGTGAAACTCAATTTTGAGTTCAGTGGTCTGTCACAGCCCATTAGGAACATAGCACAGGTTTCATGCTTCACCTGGAGATCATATTCAGTCCTGCTGACAGCAGCTGATTTTCACCTGTATATAAACACTGTACTTGGAGGGTGTTTGAGGAAGCTGGTAAATTTATGTAAACTTTGTAGCACTGCTGTTTGAAGCTTTCTGTTACTGCAGTATCAAAAACATCGTAATTGCTTTTTAGGCCTTTGATCCTTCTAAAAATTGACTATCTCTGGTTCATTTATACCCAAGTGCTTTATAGATTTTGTCAGCCTAACATTTTAAATCTTTTCTAACCTTGATGTTGAGTTACTTAAAGTGCCATGAGTTTGTTCAAAGTTTTAGATTTGTGAAATGAAATATTTGTATGTCCAACGCTTTTGCTGCAGCCTAGTTAGGCCATGGTGGGGGGTGAGTGCGTTCATTGCTGGAGGCCAGTGGTTGAAAGCTGGGGGGAGATACTGAGAGAATGCATCCATTGGTGTGTAAATGAGGGCGGGCAGGTTTGAAAGGTTAGTAGCCGGGTCCAGGATGCGGTCAGAGCATTGCGGTGTAGAGTAGGTGACCCCTATTCACAAGCCTGGGCCTTTTATGTGACTACTTCTTGATCAGGGTGGGGTTCGTCTAAAGGAATGCTTTGCTTTTAGCAATGGTGCATATGGGAGTTATCATGGGTGTTATGATTGGGGCCAATTGATATGAACATTTTGAGGAGCTGAAAAGCCTGAAAATTAGCTGATGTCATCAGCCCAAATCATTTTATACGCTTCAAACAAACTGGTACTTTTTGATAAACAGTGATTTGCTGACTAATACGATTACGACTTGTCTGCTGTGAATTTTAAAATTCCTATCTTTTATTGTTTGCCAAATGGCGTAAAACTTATTGAGCACTCTCACATAATACAAACGATGTGACACTGAGGGCAGAGCTTTCCAGCATTCTTAGTGATTTTGTTCGTTTCTGTTCTCTTAGTGTTATCTTTACACACATTTTTAATCTATTACATTGTTATTACATGTTATCCTCATGCTATTGGTTGGGTTAAAAGCATATAATGAGTAGCATGAGAGCTTAAAACAGACAAAACAGCTTTGCAGACAAGCTATCCTCCCTTTTACTAGAGGAATTTATTAATAACAAAAATAAACAAACTTATAATGAACAAGTATTGATGTTTTATCTGTGGCATTTCCACGGATACCAATAATATTGGCCGGACAATCTAGCAGTCGAGCCCTAGTTGGGATTGTGGTTGCTGATATGATGTGTGTTGGTGTATGTATCCTCTGCTGTGGTCAGAGGAGCAGGTCCAGCAGGCCTGGCTCTTTAGGGACATCTCCCTGTCTCCACTCAGGTTTCATTATACACACCCTCAGGACTTACCCTGCAGTTTAGCACTGGCAGGCTGCAACTCAGACCTGTGGGGGTAGATGTTGTAAAACGGGGCTGGAATGAGCCTCAGATTGCATAACAACTTAGTGAGGAACGAGGGGAGAAGCAGCAAATGTTTTAAAGCAACAAAAACAAAACCCCCTGCCCCCCAAAAAAGCAGGTCAGTGACACTACAGGCACCACTTTTCTTTAAGTAACTGGTTATGCATTGGGCTGCTGATTGAGCACGTGGTGTTATATAAAATGAGTGAACTGCGTTTTTATTGTAATGAACTGTAGCTGCAGTAAAAGGCAGCCGATGCTGTTTACTGGCTTGTTTTAAGGGGACATTTAGAGCAGGGCCGCTACCTCGCTGCAAGCTCGTAAAATTGGCAGCTACCTGAGAAATACTCCGTGAGGGTAAAAACAAAGGTGCTGGTAGATGATGGTAGATATTACCAGGTTTATCTAAGAGCAGAAAGGCTAAATGATAAACGTGCCTACACACACACTCTCAAACTAAGCAACACATGCACACACACACTTTCTCTCTCATGCCATTGCTCCTGAATAGCTAACTTTATTGTGGAGTGGTGGTCCCGGAGTGAAAGGGGCTACTGGTCTCCATGCGATTGCTTTCTGCTCTGCTGCTCACCAGGACGAATGAAAAGCCTTTCTCTCCGGACTCTTTTGTCCCCTAGCTGCCCCCAACTGCCCTCAGCTGCCCCCAACTGCCTCTGCTAAGAAAAGCTCTTCTTTAAGGGGCATTTGTTTGGCCAGAGATGACTGACCAGACCGGGACATCTGGCCTTTATTCACCAAAGGAAGGGCAATTATGCAAACGATAGCTGTTTTTGAGCCATAGCTCTGTGCGGAAGGTTGGAGAGGTTCTAGGAAAAGTCAAAATGGTGAAAGCTGCTAAAGCTGAATGAGAACATGTTCTGACATGTCTCTTTCTGACTGAACCAGAATTAGAACATTTGATTTGGACTCTTTAACAGTGTGAAGACCTTCCAAACAGGGCTGAATTATAGCGTGCTTGGGCGCTTTCTCTTCTCTGTTTGTGTGTTTTTGGAGAACGTGTTGGTGAAACGTTATAAACAGGTTTTAGAGTGTTTTGAGGAGGGAATGTGTGTAGAAGGTTCTGGGGGAGAGAAAGATTGATGGTTCCATATGTGTGAACCTTTTGGACCTTTTGCCCTGTGTCTTCTCACCTCCAGCCTGGAGAGGTATCTGTCACATGCTCACACAAACACAGAGACCATTCTGTTCACTCTGGAGTCTCGGAGTTGTTCCTGTATGAGTTGCTGGTTTTAAAAAAGAAGTCCAAAGTATAAAAAAGGGCCTTGTTATGATTTTTGCTTTACTTTTCTTGGTTAAGGATTTTTAATATGTGTTGCTTCCAGAGTTATTTAGTTGTTGTCCTTTAAAAAATCCACATTTACATGCAACCAAAGAATCCATTAATAATCCAACATAGCTCAATCGGAATAGAATACGTCCATGTAAACACCTCAATTGGAATAGTCTAGTCCAATTGAGGCCATTTGGAATACGGTTTCTATCCGATTGAACCGGGCGGTTAATCCTGTAAATAATCTGTGAAATAGAAGAATAATAGCCTTGTAGCATTTTAATGAAACTTAAGGTAGCATAGCTACTTTATGTTAAGATCTCACAGTCTCCAGTCATGGATGTAAGGTAAGCAGCATGCAGCCTTGTCTGATGAATTGTCGTGTTTGGTGCTTTGCTTGGAAAAGTGGCCTCTTCCATTGGTCCCTAAGCGCTCTTTAAGAATTCCTAGAAATTCATAGCACTGTAAAGAAGCTTGTCCCATTATTTCCAGAGGTTTAGGTCCAGGAAAAATACTTCTGGTGATGTTTTACAGGAGAAACTTTTACAGGTCACAACTTTTTACACATGTTTTTGGTAGCTTACCTGCTTGTCTTGTTATTTATCTTTTTATATGTAATCCATGTGTACAATAACTTTGAATACAATCACAGCACAGATAAAAGATGGAGCCAAATAAAAAATATATTATATACTGTAAGGCACAGAACGTAACTTTTCCAGCCTCTCAACTCACCACACCATCACAGACCAGCACATTCAGAGCACTAGAGTGCTTTGGGTGAGGCACCAGTTTCTCAGTTTGTGGCTGATGTGTTTGATGTACGGCTCTGCCAAAGCTTATAAAGTGAGTTGAGAATAAATCCAACTGGGTTCACGTTACAAAGAAGTTACAGAGATCGTTTATTTTTCTAGGGTATCAAATGTAGTCAAATAGATCAAATAGGGGTATTTCAGAGCAGTAGCCCACCATCACCTAAAGAATATCGGAGTGAAATATCGCCCAAATCTAAACGTCCGTCTGATGCACAGATATGATTCCCATATCACGTCTATCCTGCGGAATACTTTTTACTCCTGTGGAATTGCAAGCGTTTTTTTTTTTTTTTTTTGCTGTACAGCAGCTGTGTATGTTTGCTGCGGTTGCTAAGTGATATTTCAGTCACGGCGGGACTCTGATGTGCAATAACAGGAATAAAGGCAGAGCAAACCTGCCCAGTTTGAGCTGGAGATGAAATGTTTGACAAATTCCGAACTAACGGATCACCCAGTTTTATTTCCTTGTGTGCCAGACATGAAAAGTTTCCATGGTTTCCTCAGGCAGCGGTCGGAGAGGTCAGAGGGCGCCGTAGATTGCTGAAGGGGTTACAGGCTGGCAGGCAGAGAGAGAGGGCTAATGGGACACTCTAAGACACTGCAGAAACATGTTAAAGTTAGTGTCTCACCCCAAATCTGATCCATAAGACAAGAGAATATGGAATATGTTAGAGAGATGGTGGGATTGTTATTTCACCATGTATATTGTCTTGTGCTGAACAGACGGGACAAGCGCACCGACTGTTGAGCACGCTGTAAACAAAATTATGCAACTTTTAATATAAATTAGTATGCAACACTGTGAACTTAATATTAAATTCCAAAAAATTCTGTGACCGGAAGGTCGCTGGTTTGGCCCCCAGCGCAGACAGTGCTTGATTGAGGTGTCCTTGAGCAAGACACCTGACCCCCAACTGCTCCCCGCGCACCGTGGATAGGGCTGCCCACCGCTCCGGGCAAGTGTGCTCACTGCCCCCTAGTGTGTGTGTGTGCTCACTGGTGTGTATGTGGTGTTTCACTTCATGGATGGGTTAAATGCGGAGGTGAAATTTCCCCGTTTTGGGACTAATAAGGACCACTTAACTTGTTCTTCTGTCAAATCAATATTAGACGTTCAGTGAACTCAAATTTTAAGTTAACCAGGTTGCTTAATGTTTTATTTAAAGCGCTGTGTAGGAAATAAACTGTACGTTTTATTCACACTTGTCACTAATCCGAACGTTTGAGTTCAGTAAGGGAAACAGCTGTCATGCTGAGGGAATAGATAGAATTTGTATCTGAACGAGGTTCTTTATCAGCAGCCAGTAGCTGATCTCTGGATACGTTTTAGCCTTCCACAGCTTGGTAGCCACGCTGTCCGTATTGACTGTATTTATGCTTTTTGATCCTTTATGAATATACACCTCTAGCACCTTTGAGAGATCTGCACTTTATAGTTATCTTGAATCAGCATCTGGAGGAGTATTAGAACACTGTTGCCTTTGGAATGTCACGTAACCCAGGGTTCTGTCTGTGATGCAACAATGGCTTGCTGTCGGTCCTCACAATAGCTACCTGTGTTCTAGAGCGGCACAGAGAGTTCTAGAACCACGCATTCCAAAAGTCTCTGAGGGTTTGAAGGCAGATAGCACTCACAGTGGGTGAGGCCTCAGATTGAGTGATTTAAGGAGATAAGGCTTTCAGGGTAGTGCTATTGCCCCTCCTGACCCATCCCCCATGCTGGCCATAAGGCTGGGGGGCAAAAGGGCGTGGGGAGCAGAAAGCAGGGCATTGTCCGGCCTGTGATTGGCTGCAGAGCGGCTCTTTGGTCAGTGTGGGGCCGAAGCGGTCACTAGCCTGTTGGCTGGCTGCGCTCTGATTGATTTGTTGAGCTTCTCAGCGCTGCATTCCTTCCCTCCATCAGAGAGCTCTTTTTCCCTCAAGACTGCTGCTATTTCTCTAAAGGAGGGGAGGAGGGAGGGAGAAAGGGAAAGAAACAGAGGGAGCAAGAGGGATGAAGAACGCAGAGAGAGAAAGGAAGACAGAGGAAGAGGAATGCCGAAGGCTTCTCAGCTACCTTTTAGTATGTAATCTGGTAGAGAATGAAATGGAGTCAGAGAGCGACTCATGATTTATTTTTCTGAAACAGTTTCATCCTAAACTGTGTTTTCAGATTGGAATCACTGCTGACAGTGTAATGTAGACTAGGGTTAATCTGTGTCCAGGAAACTGACCCCTTATGTTCTTCTCTAGCATTAAGCTAAATAGACATCTGATCTAGCCTGCATATTTGCTGATCTAGGTTCAGCGTTAAAGCTCTGGTCTTAATGTTTCAGATGAGGCAGATTGGGAAAACTGATCTTGGAGCTGTAAGCAGATCGCCACCACTGAGGATTAGCTAGAGTGCAGTTTTTCCGCTCAATCTCCCAGCAGATCAGCTTTCTCTCGCTCTGTTTCTCTAACACACACACACACACACACACACACACACACACACACACACACACTCACTGCTCTCATTAAAACAGGCTAATGAGGAAGCACAAAGTGGCCAGTCCAGTACTGCTTCCTTTCTGTCCTGTCAGTTTGCTTTTAAGGCCACTGAATCCAAAAGGATGGAAGTCAAAAACAATGCCGATGCAAGTAAGAGGACTTAACCCCTTTAAATCCCAGGCTGATTACTTACTAAGGCTTATTATTTAGTAACTACAGGGACTGCAGTGCAAACTGGATGAGCTATTCTTAGGTTATAGAAGTGTGTATTAAAACGTTTTGGCCATTTTAGGGGTTAAAATCCAAAACCAAGGCTAGTAGCCAGAAGAATATGGACATGATAAATTGGAACCAAGATAGCAAAAAGCCTAGACAACGCAGAGTACAACATAATGCCCAGATCTGGAGTATTTGTGGTGCTATTTGGAGCGCTGTGTAGGATGTATAGGTGTGCTTACGATTTTGGAGGTCTCTTTTTGTTGTGATCTCTCACTGTAAAGATGCGTGCACATCTTTTATATTACATCAGCACACTTATCTTTCACTTCACTTACTTTTGACAGTGCTTGTATATTTTATGCATGTGCAAACAGTGTCCACGTTTGAATAGGGGGCAGTCATGGGCTGGAGGTTAGGGAAGTGGCCCTGTGACCGGAAGGTCTGTGGTTCGATCCCCAGGGCCGACAGTATATGACACCTAACTGCTCCCCTGCCTCTGCGGATAGGGCTGCCCACCGCTTCGGGCAAGTGTGCTCACTGCACCCTAGTGTGTGTGTTCACTAATGTGTGTGTGGTGTTTCACTACACAGATGGGTTAAATGAGGAGGTGAAATTTCCTGATTGTGGGACTAATAAGGGTCTCTTAATTAATCAAGTACACTCGTTAATTAATCACGTGTCACTTTTTTTCAGTGTAAGTGACTGATGGTCAAACTGACCATGCCTGTTCTAAAACATTATGGTCCTCAGTTTCAAATGTACTGCATCTTTGGGGTTTTCTGTGTTTAAAAAAACCCATTTTAAGTTCATGAACAGCTCATTACTTGGCTGAGGAGTCGTGTTAGAGTAGGGTATAGATTAGGACTAGAAAACGCTGCTGTAATGAGTTATTATTTCATTTTTACTGACATTAAGTGATCCTGCACTGATCTGTGGTGGGTCGACGATGCTGATACACTCTCTATACTGAGATTAAAGCAGAGTTATGCTCGTCTGTACTGGTTTAAAAATAGTGTTGCAGTGATTTGTGCTGGTATTATACTGCCCTGTGCTGATTTGTGGGTGTTGTTACGGTGGCAATGCGGCTTGGCTGAGCTGGGATGGCCTGGATTTGGGAGAGGTCTGAGGTCAAAGGCCAGGTCAGAGGAAGGGGCAGATGGCCAGATCGTCCTTATGAGCAGCTGTGAGGCAGCTACACAGCACAAGCTGTAGAAAAAAACATAAAAAGACTATAGTGAAGTTTATTTTTTTACTAAGTCAGAAGGGAATGGAGCATTAAGTAGTATTTGACAGTTGACCTATCCATGCGCCGCCCACAAAAACCATTGCGAGGTTAGACAAGTTCAATAGAATTCGGGCAAGAAATGCTGCGAAAGGACACATTTGTGGGCGGCTCACTACCATCTAAACCCTCTGAAGCTCAGTTTCAGCTCTCACTCCAGTCTTTTTCCAATAATCAATAGACAGCATTGCTGGTTTTCAGCCCTCTGTCAAAGCCATACTGAGAGACAGAAAGAGTAGGAATGAGGAAAGAGTGAGAGTAAAACGTCTCCAGTCTTCCAGCATGAGTGCTTTCGGTCACGGTAGCTGGGTTTAGCAATGAGAAAAATGTGTTTCTCTAACACATTCCAACTGGTCAGCGACAGCTTGATGTTCTGAGGAGAGCAGCAGTGCCCTCCTGCAAGTCACTCAACTACTTAGAAGTAATTTAATTAAAAATGTCTTCAGTAAGGACACAGGCCTTACACACACACACGCATGCACGCACACACACACACACACACACACACACACACACACACAGGGGGCTGAGATAGTAAGAAAGTTTTTGTCCTGTATAAGCACAAATTTGTGTGTGTGTATATATATATATATATATATATATATATATAATCATTAAATATAATATAAGATATATATATATATATATATATATATATATATATATATATATATATATATATATAGTTTTTTTTGGTCCATCCATCATGAAACTTACAAACAATATAAAGACCAGCATGCATTTTCATATTATGTAAAAAATGGAGATACGAGGTTTTGTTCCGACAACAGCTCTATATATATATATATAATAGTGTTTGTTTGTGTGGTGTGTGTAATAGTATTTCTGTGTTTATTATAGAAATGTAGAAATGTAATGCTTGAATGTGAGAACTACTATAGACTTGTTATCCTAATCTTAACCTTAGTAAACAAATAGTTGAGCTTAAAATGCACTGTACAAAGTCATTGAGTCACTGCCCTGTTTTTCTTTCGTTTATCTGGCTGATGTACAATTGTAAACAAACACACACACACACACACACACCCCTACTCAGAAATATGTTGTCAGGTGTTATATCAGTCAGTTGTGGTAGGTTATAGTATTGGTTTAACATGATGCAAACTGCACGGAGTTACAGTGTTGTGTTAATTTAGCGAGGGTCTTCTATTGCAGCTGTAAAGCTGAGCCTTCCTCCCGCCTCACAGACATAGAGGGGCCAGTGAGAATCTGAGTTGTCGTTGGAAAAGCCATCTTGAGCGTTCTTTTCTGCAGTATGAACACGAGGAGGCAAAAGCAGGAATCCCTACTGTTTCAAAGTTAACGCCTGGCAACCCTGTTTTGGTGATCCTTCATCACATGATGCTGTTCAGTCAGTGACTGTACATAAGATCAGCAGACTAATTGATTGGTGTTGAAATCATGTCTAAAGAACGGTTATTTCTGTCGAGCACCGTTGCCCATAAAACTGCAGTTTGCAGTTTAGGAAATTCAGGACTGTGAGGCCTTTGACAGGCCTTGCATAGGTTTTAATAGGACCTCTAGAAAGACGGCAACGGGCAAGGTTGAAATACTGGCTCTGTCTTTTCAGTCATAAGCTGACACGTGGAGATCATTTAGGATTAAACTGTGGTTTGCGTGATAGTGCGTGTGTGTGTGTCAGCTCTAATACTGATGTACTGCATGAGATTATTCTTTGCATTTATGTTACTTTTAAACATCATTTAAAAGAAAATTAAGCTGTGCTGCATTTTCCCTGAACAGTTAAACCATCAGAACAAACTAAATGCAATCAGAATGTTACATAAAGGTGCTTGTATGTCACAGCAAGGGCAAATCGCATCTCTTCATTCCTTTATCTTACCTCTCATCAAATGGTCTGATGCTTCTTCATAGGGCCAAGGGTCAGCGGAGTCCAGAGGAGCCAAGAAGTGCCACTCTTGCCAACTCTTTCTGAGCTCAACTCTCTTGCTATTCACGCTTTCAGGAGTCTGGCCTGCACTTTAAGTCCATGCACACAAACTGAATTGATTGAATAATCAGCTGGTCTGAGTTTTCAAACTGAAAGACCTGGTCAGTTCTGACTCTGGCTCATATTGATTATTACTGCTAACGCTGCAAATCTATGTCTTAGCTGGCCGAGTAAGAAGAGTCAATCCCCTTTACTAACAGACTAACTGAAATACGCCGAAAAAAGCATGTGCACACCATTTTAGGGACATCAGTATCAGCGTACTGCATATCACAGGGGACATAGTGGACGAGTATTTTAAAAGTAAGCACAGCAATAAATGATAGACTCTTAAAATAAATGATAGATACTGCTGTTCAAGTAATCACTCATTTATGCAGAGTTAAGGACAGGCCACATCCAAGAATTAACATACGCTGTCTAGCAGTTACTTCAGTGCGTTTAAGGTCCTGATCTTGTTTCAGTAGTGGAAGCCTTTCTAACGTAATGCACTCACCGGCCACTTTATTAGGTACAATTGCTTCAATTGCTTCTTAACACAAATATCAGCCAATCACAGGGCCACAACTGAATGCATTTAGGCCTGTAGAGGTGGTCAAGACAACTTGCTGAAGTGCAGACCGAGCATCAGAACGGGGAAGAAAGGGGATTTAAGGGACTTTGAACGTGGCGTGGTTGTTGGTGCCAGACGGGCTGATCTGAGTATTTCAGAAACTGCTGATCTGCTGGGATTTTCACACAGATTTTCTCTAGGGTTTACAGAGAACGGTCCAAACAAGAGGAAACATCCAGTGAGCGGTCAGTTGTGTGGACAAAATTGCCTTGTTGATGTGAGAGGTCGGAGGAGAACGGGCAGACTGGTTCCAGATGATAGAAAGGCAACAGGAACTCAAATAACCAACCAAAATCTCTGAGGAACGTTTCCAACACCTTGTTGAAAGTCTGCCATGAAGAATTAAAGCAGTTCTGAAGGCGAAAGGGGGTTCAACCTTTTACTAGCAAGGTGTACCTAATAAAGTGGCCAGTGAGTGTGTGTTAAATGGAGCTTTCCAGTTGTACAGGCGTACAGAAAGGATCATATCTGATTATGTTAACTGCCTCTACAAACTTTCATTCGCTGCTAGCCAGGTAGGCATTGTTTGGTCAGATTATCTGTTTAAAGGAACTTCAGTTAGTCTCACGTGTCACTTTAGTGCAGCTCCCCATTGTTTTAGATCCTTCTTATCAGATGCACTGATTGAGTGCTGTGGTTGTGCGTGTGTCATCATGCTCTGAAGCCCCAGGCAAACATTTCACTCGCCTCAACCATCTCTAAAATGCGATTCGTAGTAAAGTCTTTATCAGCTGCGGCGCTGCCATTGATTTGTGTTAACTAATCATTGACCGGGGCTTCTGTGAGGCCATTCTAGGCCGAGGATGGAGCGGCAGGGGGTGAGATGAGGCCACTGATTTTAATGGCTAGTGGGGGTTTTATAGCTCTCGGCTTGGAAAGGGACAGAAGGAGAAACAGCCTTCTACTATAGACTAATCCATTTAAGTGTTCAGTGAAGACGTCGGCCTCTTCCCTTTCATTACGTAACACTCAAAATATGAACACTGACAAAAGAAGTCTGTTTTAGTAGCTGTGCATGTGTTTGTTGGTGTTTGTTTATAAAGTGTTAAAATGTGATTGATATCTTGTTAAATGTCCTCTAAAGTCATAAGTGTTAGGAGAAGCTTTAGCAGAGCACTGCGTCATAAAGGAAGACGAAATAAAGAGGGAAAGAATGTGAGTTTTTAATTACTAAATAAACAGCCAGCTTTGGGCAGGAAGACCTAGATCAACACTGAGTTTCCTTGCATGGATCCAATAAACGGCAGGCGCATATCTTTAGCAGGACACGGTCTTCCTCACGGCTCCTGCTGGTGTTGGACTTAAAGGGGCAATTTTTTACACATGGCTTGCAGATGATTTGTGACTTCAGGATGGCATCCATATGTTTTGTTTTCCAGCATCTCAACTGCAGGTTTCGCAGTTGTTGTTTCCCCACCAAAGTTTGTTAGTGCTATGTGGTTTTGGATCGTAAACAGTGTGACATGAATCAGATATTGCGAAGGTGTTATTCGGGGCAGGAGGTCTCAGATCCAGATCGTTATAGAGCTAAGCAGCCAGGCTTAGAGAAAGGACATGTGGCGAGGTGCTAATTTGCACATGGTTTGATAGCTGAGAGCGAGAAAGAGAGAGTGAGAAATTTATAGAGACTGGCTACAGTTCTGATAGATGACGGGACGCAGTACTTGTAGGAATGCGAGCTGAAGTTAAACTGATTCTGAGTGAAATTCAAAGCCGTTCCACTTTTCTTGGGAAGAGCTACAGTCAGAATTATGCAGACATAACAGGACATACAGGTAGCAAATCATTTATGAATCAATTAAGCACTTATAACCCTTATAAAAGTTAACATATATAAATATACTCGTAATATAGCCTCTCAGCCAGATGGATGGAAAAATGACATAAACAGCTCCATATAGACTCTCATCTATATCGCCTCTCGGCCTTTTGGCTAAGATCAAGTGTAGTGTCTGTTCCGGGGGTAGTTGTGGGCTGGAGGTTAGGGAACTGTCCCTGTGACCAGAAGGTTGCTGGTTCGATCCCCTGAGCCGACAGCACATGACTGAGGTGTCCTTGAGCAAGACACCTAACCCCTAATAGCTCCCCAGGTGCCGTGGATAGGGCTGCCCACCGCTCTGTGTGTGTGTGTGGGTGTATTCACTAGTGTGTATGTGGTGTTTCACTTCACAGATGGGTTAAATGCGGAGGTGGAGTTTCCCTGTTTGTGGGATTAAAAAAGTATCACTTAATGTAAACAGATCTGCCCGTCAGTGATCCATAATGTCAGCTGTGGTAAAAGAGCTGTAAGCATTAGAAACTCTTAAGTATTCTCTGCAGTATTTCTGAGTTCCTGAATTCTTGTGATGCTTTAGTAGAAGATGCTGATTGGCTAAAAGCACTTCTTCTGAAGGGAACAACACATGTTGCACCTCTGGTATGCCTGATAAGCATCTGTTCCCTGTTTAATAAACTTTAGCCTCTCTTTACTGTAGACGGACACTGTGGCCTGTGGTAACTCTCTTTATAATTGAGAGTTGTTACACATGCCTACTGAATGACCTTCGTAGAATTAGGACACAGTTGGTCTGAAATGGTCAGTTGGACAGGGGGAGAGTTGAGTGTAACAAATAAAGTGACCATTGTGTGTATATAGGTGGCAACCCTATTAGAGTAGAACCATAAACACAGCAGAAGTTAGTTATTATTATTATTATTGTAATTATATACTGTGGTATAATACCCATTGACAACCATGATTTTAACAAATCAGTATGAGAGTAATATAGTAAGATAGCCTTCTGGTACAGTATCCATAAAATGCAATACATATTTACATGAAAGCTTCATATTTACGTCATATATATATTTTTTGTATTATAAACAAACAGAAATGGTTCAGTAAATCATCTAGCAGCATAAAAGCTGTGCTAAAATTTATTTCAGCGTGTATTAATATTAATATTAATATTAATTAAACATTTTTGGTATATTTTAACGATTCGTGAATAGTTCTGAAAACTGAGAAAGCTCCGTTCCTATCACATACACAAACATCCGCACTATGGTTGGTACCAAAAGGGCAGCACTGTATTGCTGTGAGGTCTGACATGTTGATGTTTATCTAGAGACCTTTTGGTTCTTACTGCTCATCCATATGATACAGTCCCTTCTCCAGCCCTATCACCTTTCACTGACCCTTTCCCTCTCTTTCTGTCACTCTCTCTCTCTTTGTGTATTACAATGGTTGTGTATTGCTCCAACCAGGACAAAGACTTTGTAAGGAAGCAGCAGATGCTTCGGTTTGTTTCAGTGCTCCTCAACATTTTCTTCATTCTTTGATTCGGTTGCCTCCACAGTCTTCCACTGACTTCACGTCATTATACGCTCCATGATTTTTCCTTTAAAACCACTTTCAAGCCTCATAACTTTCTGTTTTAGTGCAGCATGAAGGCTGGTATAAATAGGGTAGACACCTTTGTTGCCCATTCTACTCATTTCCTGAGTCATGGGAGGCTCTCAACATAGAGGAGGCTATTAGCAGAAAGGAAAGAAGGCCGTGTAAAGAGAAAGGATATGTTTTTTCTATTAGTGTTTCTAAAAAATGTCAAATTCCATCACTGGTTAATCGGTATACTTGTCTGAGACTCTTTAAAGTGGAGTTTATGGGTAGTGAGAAGACAATGTTGTAAATTCAGGCAGTAAATCTGCTCTTTCTTGGCTGTATGGACACTTTGTCTTCAGCAAGAGTCATTGATCGCAATTTTAACACAAAGTTGATCTTTAAGTCCAAGGCTAAAGAGGATTGATGTGACTGATGGAAGTACATTCAACCTTTACCATCCAGAGAGAGAGAGAGAGAGAGAGAGAGAGAGAGAGAGAGACAGAGAGAAGAGCATGTGGGAGAAGACATTCGTGTTCGGTTGTGGATCTGAATACTGCACTCACTACTGCTCTGATCTTTTACTTTCATATTTTATGTTAATCTAAGTTAAAACTGCTTTCACACGGAGTGCTGTAGATAGCTAGAATAGCTTTTGGCTGTTTGTTTATACGTTTCATAGATAAGTGTAAAGCAGGAATGAGCATTTATAACGACGTGTCTTTGTTATCCATACAAATTAAATGACATACTCTTTCTGAGCTTATCTTGAGTATCATTATTACTCTTTAAATACTGAACAACTGCGTGTAACATAACACGACTGTATGCACCAGTCAGTTTATAATAACTGCTTAAACTGTATAGTAACAAGTAGTGAATTAGATGCAATTAATGCTGTTTTTTGTTGTTGTTTTTTTTACCAATTGGTTATTTTTCCCCCTTCTTTATTCTTAATTACTTTAAATATCAACCATAAAAAAAAAAAAAAATTTATTGCCGTTTTTAAATGTAGCACTACTTATCACTACAGTTTTACTGGTGCATTGATTTGATTGTGACCAGATTTTAATCTTCAGCAGTTTCACAAATGCTTAATTGACTGTTCTTTAATTGACCGTTTTTGATTATTATAAGAACTAATTCACTGTGATGTATCTCTGTCCAGGCATTTCCACATTCACACAGCAGCCTTCCTCTATTGTGGTGACGGAAGGTTCTGTTGCACGCTTCACCTGCAAAATCAGCGCCACGCCCCCGCCAATCATCACCTGGGAATTTAACAGAGTCACTTTACCGTTGGCCACTGACAGGTACACAGCACAGAGCTGGTTGTATAAAGGAGGCATCGCAGACAGAAACCAGCTTGCCAAATGTGCATTTCAGAGACAGTGGCTGAAAGCAAATAGCTGATTTCTGACTAGGACACATTTTATAAATGGATGTAGTCATTTCAGTGCATGCATTAGTATTTCAGTAGATATATTTTTAAACGTATTACAGTTAAATACACATTTGAAAAGCAGAGGATTTTGTAAACTGTGTTGAATTTGTCAAATGTGTAAAGTTTTTTGTTTATTCGTTTTCCTCTATTTGATTATTCAGAATCACAGTGCTGCCCAGCGGAGTGTTGCAGATTCAGGGAGTAAACCAAAAAGATGCTGGGAATTATCGCTGTGTGGCAGCAAATATTGCCAACCGTCGCAGGAGTGTGGAAGCAACATTGACTGTTACGCCAGGTAAGCAAGAGAGACCTGAACAATTTGCTGGCTGTTGTTGTTTTTGTCGCTGTTGACATATTGTGTAATCATCGTTGTTTCCTGCTCTAGCTCCATCTTTCAGAATTCCTCAGCGGCCTCACATCATCGCTGGGCCTCAGAACATCACAGTGTCGACGCATGGCAGCGCACTACTGGAATGTGTGGCGGTGGGAAACCCTCGGCCACTGATCTCTTGGAGTCGCGCTGATCACAAACCCATAGATGTCTATAACACGAAAGTGCTCGGCAACGGCAACCTTCTCATCTCTGACGTCAAGCGGCAGCACGCTGGGGTGTATGTTTGCCGAGCAACGACACCCGGCACAAGAAACTACACCGTCGCAGCTGCTAATGTAACTGTGCTTGGTAAGGCCCTTAGGCCAGGAACCTAATGGACTGCTCATGCTGGGTTAGTCTTGCCATGGAAGACCTTGTGTACTCTGTGAGAAGTTTGAAAGATCAAAGTGTGGATGTTGACTTCAGAGGGTTAACACTACACAGGATCATCGATTAAATTAAATGGCCTTCCCAGGAAGACTAATCCAGTTTGAATCACGCTTAAGTTCGTTTTTGCCAGCTCTGCTTCTCATATGAATTATTAATATGAAATCTGCCATGTTTTTGAAAACACTGAAACAAAATGTCTCATTTCAGCACCCCCGTCTCTGGTGGAATGGCCTGAAAGTTTGACCCGACCACGTGCTGGCACTGGACGCTTTGTGTGTCAGGCTGAGGGGGTGCCGACCCCTCACATTACCTGGCTCAAGAACGGAGAACCTGTACACGCTAATGGCCGGATCAAGATGTACAACAGGTACAAGATGTTACACTGGCAAACCTCATGACATAATAATGTGCTCCCAACACACCTGATCCAACTAATTAACAGGTTGGTGTGTTTTGACAGGGAAACACAAAAGTGACAGCAGTAGTAAAGCAGTACTAGTAGTAGTGGTAGCAGTAGTAAAATGCTCATGGCAGATTCTGTAATGCCAGTGCTTTGTGAAAGGCATTATTAGAGGGAGATATAGAATTTGGCCCCTATTGGTTTCATTGATGTGTCACAAATACCTCAAATAATGCAACAAATAAAAAGTGTGAAACACCCTAATGGTGTAAAACATTCTAACATTTCCCTCAACAGCTGAGCTGCTTATTTCAGTAGTTGCTCATCTCCTGCTATGTAGACAGTTACAGTCTGAGTTAATGTTAGTCCAGCTTGTTCTTGAGAGAATAAACACTGTATGGAATGAACTGCTGTCCTCTTGAGGCAGTGATAGCCTTTAGTTTTGGTTTAGACTTTAGTTTAGCAGCCCACTCTGCTGTCAGCTGTCGCATGCAGTGGCGGGGTCTCGTGGCCTTTTTGTCTCAGCTCCACGGCTCTGCCGCTACTACTGGCAGCATAAAAGACTGCAATTTTTATTCAACTCCAGCTGAGTGCGAGCGAACGGGATGCAGATATGAGACAAATGACTTTAAATTTCAAATTCGGATGTGAAATAACGTTTGGCACTGTTTTGGCCAGGCCAGGAAAGCTGCTGCGTGCCTACATGTGCAGGCCACATGTTTATTTACACGTTGCTCAGTTCTGTTTTGAGCAATAAAATGTTATACACTTAATATATTTGTTAAATATGGTTCTTATTACTAATGATATGATAGGTTAGCCTTAAGCATCTCAAATTGTTGGATTTTATATGTTTTTTTAGAGCTCATTTACCAGGATTTTACCGAAATAAAATATTTAGAAAGTGGAGCCATATAAATATCAGGACTTAGAAGTTAGTTAGGTACCACTGTCGATACCCTGTATCGGCCAGTACTTAAGGGTCGAGTATCGGTATCGGAAAGGAAAGCGTGGTAGCAGTGTATCTCTAATTACAACTATTTTTGTTGCGTGACTCCGATCAAATCTCATTCATCATCTGCTGAAAGCCGTCTGTGTCCACAAAAAAGTATCTGAACAAGGTATATGTGGGTATATTTTTATTAATATTTTGTACATCACATAAAGTAATGTTTTTACCAGTATAATCCCTAAGCTGAACATATGTAAACAAAGTCTTTTGTAGTTAATTGCTCAAAAGACGTAGGTGGTTTGCCTCCAAAATCTATAGATTAGATTGGACTGAACTGTAAGTAGAATTGGTAACCTGCTACCCAATCAGTCTTGAGACACTCAGCACCTGGGGTTTAAATTGCCTCATTTGTCTGCTGGAAACTCTGTCTCACTGAAATATTCATAAGCCTCTTCTCTCCGTGAAATGAGAGGGGCGTTAATAATTTAGCGCTTTGCAAATGCCGTTTTAGTTGATTTTCTTGCCTCCTTGAATCATGAGTGCATACAGCCTATGTTTGTTATAGGATCCTGATTGAGAGAAGGGGTGAGAATAGTGGTGACTTCAGTGTTTTCCTACACTGTAAAATCATTACAACAGAACTAAGAGGAATGCAGGGGACTGTACAGATTCAGGCATTTTACAGGTTCAGACTACGTCTTTAACGTGTAGTTGTGGGTGTATTACTGAAGAAATGGAAAGAACTCGGAAAACTTTGGCTCAAGTTTTATTTATATTATTTATATTATAATAAAGTTTTATTTGAATTCCTGTTGTTTTTTTTTTTTTTTGCTTTATTTTTAGTAAACTGGTAATAAACCAGATTATCCCTGAGGATGATGCGATTTACCAGTGCCAGGCGGAGAACAATCAGGGCTCGGTTCTGTCCACGGCTCGTCTGATCGTGGTGATGTCAGAGGACCGGCCCAGCGCCCCTCGGAACATCCGTGCTGACACCGTGTCCAGCTCAGCCATCTTGCTGGCCTGGGAGAGACCCCTCTACAACGCTGATAAAGTTATCGCCTACTCCATCCACTACATGAAGGCAGAAGGTAAATCGTGTAGTATTTGTGTCAGAACTAAGCACAGTATATAAATCAGCATAGAATCTGGCAGCCTTGTCAATAAAGATTAGATTTACAGTGTGAAGTCTTTTTGGCTTCATTCACATCACCAGGCACAAGTCAGATTTTCTGCCCTAATGTGACTCAGATCTGATGTGTGGACGCAAATCTGATCTTGTCAAATCCGACTATAGCCTTTTTCATATGTGGTCCTAGATCAGATACGAATCCGAGTCGTGGTCATGTGACCTTAATGTGACGCTCAGATCGGAATTCATGTGCTTTTTTTTCCACTGCACGTGCGCCATCATTCAGTGTTACCATGGCAGCAGCGCCGAACAGACGTTGAAGCCTGTGAACGGTGGAAAAGCAGCTCGTCTCACCTTTTTCTCCTCCGTCTGGCTCTAATAACGAAGCTGAGAGCTGATCAGAGTTAATGATCTTCTCAGCGAAGCTCGTTCTGCTCGTTCGTTTGTGCCGATGATGCAGTGATTCAGTCACGTGACGTTACTGAGTAGGAGGAGCTCATGAGGGTCATTTCGGGCCGGTTCATCACATTAATGACGGATTTGAGTCTCTTACCTAAACGAGTGTGAACCGTCGTGTCAGAGCAAAAAATCGCATTTGAGCAATGAGGCTTAGCCTTTAAGCCTAGAATCTGAAATGAGCCATGAAATCTTCTGAGACAGATTCTGGGTCTGTAGATTAGCTCGTTAGAATGTAAAAGTTGGGCAGCATACATGCCCACCTTGGCTATAGTAAAAGGAGCTTTCTATGTGGTACTGGGTTTCCCGTCACTCTGTTAAAAGCTCCATGCTTATTTATTGTGGGATGTATGGCAGTAGTTTCAGAGCGAGTGTCTGCACACATTCAGGATGCTATTCGCATCACTGTGGAGAGACTAATTGTTAATAGGTTTCATCGGATTAACAGAAAAAGATGTGAAAGTGTGAAAATTCATATGTTGCGTGTCCAAAAAAAATGCTTAATTTTTTGGCTTTTTTAGATCATGTTCTTTACAGAAATAATAAAATATGACAACCGCACTGAGATAATTTAAAAAGTGCATTAAGAGTGATGTTGAGTACATTAAATGACAGAAATAGCTGGTTTTTTTTATATTCATTAAAGGGTTGAAGGAGAAATTAGATCAGATTTTCCAGTGACTAGATTGGTCTTCAACACATTTTGCTAAAAAAGTTCCATTATGTCTGGAATAATATGGAATAATATTTTACTGTCTTTTGCTGTCATCACTTTTGGAACTAGTTAGGGATGTTCTTATTCACTTAAACCACCTGTCCTTTTTCCCATAACCTCAGTGTGTTTAAAAAACATGTATAGACATGCTTATTCTTCCTGACCGCTTGCAGTGACCTACAGTAACTTACCTCTTGAAGACACAGTCCTGTTTATTCCGGAACATTCCTGACTTCTGAAAGCAAAAAGGCCAGTTATGGGAAAGCAGCACTGGCCTCATTGTGGAGCTCCCGCATGCTGGGCACAGTCATTGTTAATAAGAAGCGGCAAAAGTCACTTTTTGACAAGACCATCCTCTTTTCAGCCTAATTATTTCTGTAGAATTCCGTTAAGCAGCTTTAACGTGTGAAAGAAAAGTCAGCAAAAGAAGCACCTGCCAGCACTTTCAGGCACAAAAAAGCGTGTGAGAGAAAGAAAGAGAGAGAAAACAGGTCAGAAGAAGAAGGACTACTCTTTCGCTCAGGACTGCTCTTTTTGGATGCTCTTAAGCCTTTAGGACAGAGGAAGCCTCCTAGGATTGTTCCCTAATTGCCAGTGCAATAATGAAGTGAGAAAGACAAGGAGAGAAAGAGTGTGAGGGAGAGAGAGAAAGAGAAAACCTGGTAGGAATTGAGGGAAAAGGGAATGAAAAGCTGCTGTATTAGTGTTTCAGTTCAACACTAGAGTTGGTGGTGTAGGGAAGCGTTTGTGTCTTTCTTAAATTTCAGTAAAAGTCTCGCAGTTGAAGTCAGCGGCGAGGCTATTCAGACAGAGGACAAGGCCTTTTCTGTTGCGTCTTAAGGATCTTGTTTGGTGGGTCAGAAATTGTGAATTCAGTCGTTGTGAGGCTCCGAGGGAATCTTTTGTGTGAGCCGCCTAATCTGGACTAATTAAAGCCTTATCAGACACGTTGGCTGTGTGAGAAAATCAGCATGCGGAATTTGGCTTTAGTCGTGACTATGAAATCGCCCGTTGAAGGAGGCGTGACCAATTTGATTGAGTTGACATGTCTCTTTTATGCTGGGCCCTGTTTCGAATATCCGTACAGGTTCATTACTGAAGGAACTGAATGGAAGAATCAGGAGGCTTAACAGGGATCTTATTAAGCAATTATGTGCCAATTATTGTATGTAAAAGGAGGGCATTGTAGTGCAGGGGAAGCAGACATTTGCACTTTGGCTTCAGGCTTTGTTAAAAATAAGCTAATTTATGCTTGAATACCATTAATAAAAAACGTATTTGAATATTTAACACATTATCAAACAAATGCCCAAGAGAAGTTTATGATTTGTAAATAATGCAAGATATTTAATCCTGTATCGTCCTTATGTCTCTTCAGAGGGTCTCTAATTTATGACTGTTTGTGGAATCAAAGGGGGAGGGAGAGGGCCTAATGTTGTGCGTGTACCAACACCCAGTTGACTGGGCATATATAAATATAAATACGAATATAAATAGCTTCAAATCAATTAGAAATGCTACGGTTGTGCTTTTTTGAGTGTATTTTGTCCGTGAAAAATAACTTTTATTTCTAAATGTAAAATATTGAAAATTGAGTTGAGTCATAACTTAAAAATTGTATCAAACCTGAAAACGTGTGTATCGTTAGGGCATGTAAGCTACGTGCGTGATGCAGACATTGGCATATTAGCATCAACACACGCACATATTTGCTGTATGAAAAAATGCATCATATCGAACCACCTCTATATCGCATCTCAAGCAAGCTGCTCTCTGAGTGTTGCCACAAGGGGCACTATAGCAGCAGCCAAGTCGGGCAAAGCTATCTCGTATCGCCTGCGTGCTTCTGTCCAGTCAACTGTTAAGACAGACCAGCCGTTGGACAAACCTTTGGCAGAACTGGTCGGCTCTTACTAAATGTTTTAAGCGCCGCAGTAACATAAGAACACACATTTCCATGCAGCAGTGCTGTTGTCATTTAAGTTTGCGTACTTGAGGTGATGGTGTTTCTGGTCTATCTGGTCATTTCTGGTACTGAATGAAAGAAGCAGCTTATGATTTTAGCGTTCAGTTCACTGACATGATCCTGCTTCTTATGCTTTTAACATCTGCAGGTCTGAACAACGAAGAGTACCAAGTTGTCATTGGCAATGACACCACTCGTTACATCATTGATGACCTGGAGCCTGCGTGGAACTACACGTTCTACGTGGTGGCGTACATGCCTCTGGGTGCCAGCCGCATGTCTGACCACATCATACAGCACACACTTGAAGATGGTGAGCTTGATGTACATCTTACAACACGCAATGAGAGAAGAGAGAAGAAATGTGTGATGGGCAGATTCTAGCACACTTAGGCCTGCCTGAGCAGGCCAAAGGTTGATCGTGCTTAACCATATCACCCGAGGTATAGGACTGTAGTATATGACCTTGCGTTCTTCCGGGACAAACAATTGGTCTGTTCTGGGAAGATGAACAAAGAGAGAGAGGAAGGAACTCAGGGGATTAGGGAGTTACAGATGAAAGGATACTGGTAAATCATTAGACAGGGTGATACTAAGAAAAGTAGTCAATCTACACGAGAAGTGCTGTTTTACTTCATGTACCTGTTGGTGTTGTCTGAGGTTGTAGTTTTCCATATGATTATGTTTACATCTTATGTGTTTGCCATGTCCATTCATACTGTATTCTGCCTCTGTCTCTCTTTCTCAGTTCCCGTGCGTGCTCCTGAGTTATCTCTCACCAGCCGCAGTCCCACAGACATCCAGGTGTCGTGGCTGCCGCTCTCACACAAACTTAGCCGTGGTCGTATCTCTGCGTACCGTCTGTGGTACCGGCCCAGCTCTGACGGAGCCACAACCCAGCTGGAGCTGCCTGGGGACCAAACCAAGCGCCTGCTGGAGGGCCTGCAGCCAGATACAGTCTATCTGCTGCGGATCGCAGCCGCCACCAGCGTGGGTTGGTGTGAGCCATCTGCGTGGACCTCTCACAGGACCCCCAAAGCCTCCAGTGGGGAAGGTGAGGGACGCCACGCATGTAGCTTCAGAACAGCTTCACCACTATGAACCTTTGGCTCGTTGTTCAGTCATAATTCTTAAGATTTATTGTCAGATTTTTTTCTATAACTGTTATTAAACTAACAGTAATTGTGAGATTGAGGGATTGAAATGCGGGTCCATGTTCAACTCCTTTGACTTTCCTCCTTTCTTCTCTCTCTCTTTCTCTCTCTTGCCTCTTTCTCACTCTCTGAATGACTTTCTTGTCCTCTATTCCAGCCTTTCTCACTGTGTCTCTGTCCCTCACTTCCCTTACGCTCACTGTCTTAATGCATGTTAAGTGCTTACTATAACAGTCTTGTTAAGGCGTTGCATTGGGTACTGCAGTGCACTCTGACCCCGGCTGTGAGGCGCATGGGAAAAGCCTCAGTCACGGGCTATAAAATGAGAGCCTGCAGGCCCCTTGAGGTCAGTTCAGTAGAATAAAGGTGTCCACTGATCCCAGCGGGTACTGCTGCTAGAAAATATTCTTTCATGCTGATCACAGATCATTCCCCCTCCCCAAATCATCATTACAGCCATTTATAAGAGAAATGGCAAAACTGTTGTCAGATCAGTGTGAAATGGTTATTTTGTTCAGAACCACAGGGGGAAGAGGCCTCGGAATCTGCTCATCAGTCAGAGCGTTTTATGAATGGGGCAGTTAGCTTTAGAACCTCCATAAAGTGACCCACAAGTCGAGCACTTGGCATATGTAAAGTTGGACGTTGGATTCCTTGGAATGTTCAGGAAAGATCTGACTCGCCAGTTAAAGCCAATTCGACTTTATTGTTGCTGTGCATGTTTATTAAGTGTACAGTACAAATCTAAAGTCTCTCTTTTTAGCTTTATCGACGCCAAACATTGTAATAAACAAAGTAAGACGTAAACATATAACAAGTGAAAATAAACCAGCATGAATGAGGAACATTGTAAAACTGTCCTGGCACACTTTTGTTTTCACGATGAAGTTTATTGGTGTGCTTGTGTCCTGATGGGCTCATTTTCCTAGCCTGTGAACAATTACAAATGAAAATGTTTCAGAATAGACTTTTCGTATATGAATGCCCTGCATATCACTATTAATTATATTATGAATTTAACAGTTATTTTGGTGATTAATTGTTTATTCATTTTATGTCAAATGAATATAAATGGCTGCGTTCATCATCGGCCAGGAGAATTACAGTAATATGCATTGTTTTAATCAATGTTGTTTAATTTAGAATAAATTCATTTTTTAATCTAATAATGTAGTTTAATCTCGTAATTGGTCTTGTCCTATAAAAATGAATGCTGCCAGATCTCATTGGCTTTGTCTCTCTTTCTCTCTTCTCATCTATTGTCAGTTCCTCTGGCGCCAGAGCTGCAGCTGGAGCCTCTGAACTGCACAACTGTTATTGTGCGCTGGCGTCTGGCTGTGGGCAGTTCTGTGGCCGGCCTGCAAGGATACAGACTCTTCTACCATGAGGAGAGCCAGCCTGAAAGTGCCCCCATCCAGCTGCCCCCCCACCTCAACCAACACACTGTCGGAGGCCTGGGTGAGTGGAGATGCTACGCTCAGCGTTCTCAGTGATATGAGGAATCAGGACAGACTGGGTGTCTAATCTCTCAGATCAGATCTGACATGGGTTCTGATTGATGTGCAGTGGTGCTGTATTTGTAGGTCAGGGGCTAGGTTCAGAGTAAGGCCACCTTAAACTGAGCTGGTCAGTATGTTGACCTGTCTGTCAAGCTTTGTAGTGATGCCAGTGATTGACCTGCGGGGTTATGAAGTAGTTTGTGGTGGGAAGATAGCTGGGAAGGTGGATCGATGAGTGGAGTGATGGTTTTAGGGAAAGAATTGGTGAAATGTGGAGGGAAATGAGACCAAATGGCACTAATATACACCACAGTATCTATTTCAGTACGATGTTTGCACCAATTCTGTTCTATACTATTCTAGTTTATAGGGATGTACACACTTTCATGTGTATGTATTCATTGATATATACTCTGCATAAAAAAGTTAAATTTTTGTCATAAAATCTATTTATATTATCAGACATACTAACTTAATGTTAAAAAAAATGATGATTATATATATGATATTAAAATCTTCTAAGGAAATGATAATTGGTTTAGTAATTATGCTTCCACCAGTCACTGTGGTTTTATTTGGCCAATTAGATTTTGGTGAAAAAGTAAATGCAAAATGAAAGGAGAAATTTATTTTTGCTTCTGTGTTAAAAATACATTGTGCTGTGATGCAAGAACTTATGGTTCTCATAAGAATTGTATCCTCACACCCCTGTTTTAAAGTCATACGTTGACACCTTAAAAATTCAGACTTTCCAATGTTTTAAATAAAGCAAATTCAGCCCGGGCCAGAATTTAGAGCTGTTCACCCCTTTCTCAATGACCCTGAAGGCTGCTGCTATTGGCTAGGAGAGAACAATGCCAGTGTGGGGGTTATGGGTAGGAATTGGCTCAATTGACAGTTGAGCTGTTTGGTGATTGATAGAAGGGCTGTTCTCTGAGCCCAAAATGCCCCCCCCCCCCCTAAAACCCAGTGTCCACGTCCTCCTCCCTCTTTCCTGACCTCTTTCAGTAACCCTACGTGACCCCTGACCTCTGGGCCTAAATACTGGTCAGCCCAGTGGCCTTCCCATGAGCCTTTGCCGTGGCCAGAGAATGGGAATGAGGGCCGCTGAGTGTTTGCTGTGTGTGTTTGGCCTTGTTCTCTGACACCCCTAGGGTCACTCTTTATCTCGCCGCGTTTGGGAACAGTGGCTGTGCTGACCCACAATGCTTTACATGAGCAGTGGCTATCTATGGCCAGAAAGAGGTCAGCCAGCTGGTCAGCAGCTGACTTTCAGATCAGTGGGGTAAAACTAAGGAATTGCTGATCTGAGACCAGTTTGGATCGTGGTCAAGGTGCTGGTGTGAGGCTGGTGCCAGATCCAGAAAAGAGATGAAATAGACTGCGCAGTCCGAGTGCAGCTGCACTCGTTCTTTCTTTCTGCTTCTCTCCTCACTTCTCTGCGTGCCTCACTTTCTTGCTTTCCTTCTTTATTGCCCACTATCATGCTTCTTTAGGGGCAAGCTAATTGGCCTTTAGTTGTACACTATCCATTCACTCAGCTTTCTTATTCACCCTTTCATTCCTTTCTTAAATAAGTTGAAAATGTGGGAAAGAGAAGGAAAGGTCTATATCTGGGCAGTAGGGTCTCACTGACACCTATTTTTTTAAGGAGCAAAAAGTTCTGATAACTGATATCAGCCAATATTTATATATAAAATGGTTAGAAATTAAATAGAACCGCAGAAACTCTTTATTAAATTATTTATTATTAATTATTATTATTATTATTCAACATTAAATAATGTAAATATAATATGAATAGTTTTAGCCCACCAAAAATCTACTTGTAATACAGTACTATGTGAAAGTTTTAGGCATCTAAGCAAATTTTAAACAGTTGACCTCAGCAGTGAGTTTATCACAATATACATTAGAATAAAGTCGTATTCATAATTCAAATAAACAGAAAAACAATAAAAAGTAACAAGAATTTCTTGGGTCCATATTTTTCCTTGACACCTTCACAGCCGCCACAGAGACTCGTTAATATCATCAATTACATCATGAGCTCAATTTGCTGAGCTCTGATTGGTCAAACCAGGAGCTGCTTTTTAACTACATATAATACTGGGCTTCCTCGAGGAGCGGCTTGGAGATGGGGAAACAAACAGACCAACATCCAGAACATCACTATTTATTTTATTTATATATATATATATATATATATATATATATATATATATATATATATATATATATATATATATATATATCGTTATTCATTACATTAATTAATTTATTCAAATATTAACACTTTTCTCAGCAAATGAACACAAACTACACAAATAAATAGATTTTGAAAACGTGTCTTGGGTGCCTAAGACTTTCGCACAGTACTGTATTTAAACACTGTATAATATATAATATGAAAGAAGTCATTAAACATGCTTTATCAGCAGCAGCACCAATACCTGTAAATCAGCACAGCCTCAGTATTGTGCAGTTTTGGTTGTCAGTCATGATCAGTTCAGGCTCAGAGCTGCATGTTTCAGATGTTTTGTAAGCGTGAACGGTGTCTTGTTATTCTAAAGCTTTGAGTGTATAATTTGTGAGCTGTACTCAGTTAAACCTGTGACCTCAAACGGTACGCAGAAGGACAGGACAGAGTGGAAGTTCAGGAGATTTGGCTGATAATCTTGCTGAGTTCTTTCAGCGGTAATCTCACAGGAGGTAATGTGAGTTCGGAGAGGGGAGATATATGGGTGTCTCTGTAGGGAGGGTATAGAGATGGGGCAGAAAAGGAAAAAAGGAGGAGGGAAGAAGGGAAGAGAGAGAGAAAGAGAGTTGTTGTGTGAGAGATTTACGGTGGGTTTTATGGTTGCTGTGAGCTCGCGCTGGTGGGGGAGTTTCACTTCAAAGCTGCTGGCTGTGCCGAGTCTCTGACGACCATCCTGAGGGTTTTAATGACCAGAGAGAGAAGCACAGCTCTACACACACAGCAACACACTTGCGTGCAGATAAACATGCATACTGTGCGGTCACACACAGATGCACACACACACACACGCATGTAATACAGGCACACATGCATCACTTTGCATTATGCGAGGGCTCAGATTTGTCGTCCAGTCGTGCATTAACGAGTGACAGCAATGCCAGCAGTGGTTGCATCTTTTCCTGTGTTATGAAACAAACAAGCATCCAGAAACAAGTCTGTTTCTTATGCTTCAAAACTATAAATTCAAGGCGAATACATTTTCACTGACAGATACTTGGTGATGATCTCAAAACACCCCGAATCTTTTCAGGACACCAAAAAAATGTGATTTTCCATTTTCTGTAGCCTACATTGAGACTTTTCCGCCCTTTATTTGTCACTAACAAGTAATAAACAGTTGCAGAGTTTATCAATGTTGCGTTGAGCCTGTATAAAAATCTAAATATGATGTTTTGCGAATTATCACGCCCTTACATGTTTGTCCACAGAGCACAAGCTATGTCAGTTTTTAGTATAGTGTAACAGCTCCTGTTAAGGATGGGCCCATTCACTTTATCAGTGCTAACTACACATATCAGCAAAGAATCAAACATTTTTTCCTCCTCAACAAATACAGATGCTCTTAGAACCTCCCACACTGCTTCATACATCATACCCACTGACTCCTGTCACTTAGTCATGCACAAACACAGACACACACTCACACTCCCTAACTCACACACACTGCTTTTACATCAGTCCTGCCAGCAGAGTAAAATATCAGAGCAGATTTGGCTCGGCCAAAGGTGACATATCTGCTGTCAGTGCATGTAGAGACTTTTCCATAAGACAGACAGCAGGTGTTGGTTAAAGCTTCGTGCAGTTTAACATTAACAGTTAAGACTCGGATCTGGTACTGTTTAAATTAAATGAGTAAATTTGTCACATTCTGGTTAGAGGATGCTTCATACTAATAAACTTAATATTATTATTTTTGTGAATTTATCTGATTTAAGTGTACGCATCATTTTCACATGGACAAAGTATATTAAATGAACACTTACCTTTGGCAATTGATGTATATATATATATGTATATATATATATATATATATATACACACACACACACAATATTATATATATATAGTAATGTGGAAATGTTTACATGTTTTAATGTCTTGCTTATTTCAGTGCAGTTTAATACTGTGTTCTGTTAATATTCTGAATATTCTGTATTACGCTGTATATCACGGCTGCCTTTTACCTTGCTGTTTTACCTCTTACCATGCAAATGCTGTAGCAGTTGTTCTGTGTTTATGCAGTGGTAGGTTCTTTTTAATTAAAACTGAGTCCTCCCATCAGTTTAGATCAGCTATAATGTGGAGTTTAACTGTAATCGACCACTCCTATTTGACCTTTCACACAGGCAGTGGAAAGGGCTTCTGTGTATCGATCCTTCTCCTACTACATTCGAATGACACAGCATAAATTACGGTGCACAGTGAAGCGTTCTGGTTGGGGGAGGCCTTAAGGCGAAGTTTTGGGAGTGATAAATGGGCCTTTCGTTTCGTGAGCGGCAGCTTACATGGCAAACGACGATAACATGCAGAGAGAGGAATGAACAGACGAGGGAGAGAAAGTAGATTATTTTTTATTAAAATGCATATAATTACACACAATAACATCACACAGTAATAAAGTACAATAAAGCCCTGAGGCTTATTTCCATTGTGGCCCTCTTAAGATGACTGTTGATTATCATTGGCTTCATCTGCCTTACCGAATGGATCACAGTACTAATTTTGTACACATTTCAGCCTTTAGGAATATTTGAAACCCAGCTTCCCTCGACGTCACAGGGATTTGACTGTCAGTCCATTTATATAAACACAGTTAATGTGGTTACAGACGGATTATAAAAGCAGGTTGAGAGGCGTTTTTCTCTCTAATGAGTATGAACAGTGTGTTACATGCAGCAGCCTCCTCACTTTCCTTCTCTTTCTCCCTCTATGGTCTCGTGGTATGTTTCTTTCTGATGTGTGGCTGACAGCTATGTGAGGGAAGGACATCGGAGACGTAGTAAAGCGTGTTTTGAGTCGGTGTTTGCTTCAATTAAGACATGCACCCTGAGCAACTGTGTGTGCATTAGGCATGGCTATCCTGACAAATGTTGCTGGTTGAGTATCTGTAAGAGTTTATGATTGGATAACCGGTGAAACACGAACGAGGATAAAATGATTTTAGTTTAAATGAATGTGGAGCTGTGGCTTACTTTTTTAGGTGACAGCACTGGTGTTGCACACAAAATTAGGATTCGCGAAAAAGAGCACATTTCAAATCATGCTTAGTTATCCAGAAACAGCCGAGGGAAATCGGTAGGTTTTCATGTCGGATGCGCAACATAACGAAGTTTCAGATGAGCTACTAAACTGAAAGTGTAACTTACTGGTAACACTGGACGCTGATGGAGACTCATCTTCTTACACAGAGTGGACGATCAGCCTGTTTGGCATTAAAAAGGCTGTGTTATGTCTGTCTTCTCAGTCACGTCTTCAGCGTGCTAAGGCACTCACGTTTCAGATTAGTATCCTGTGTGTTTGGACCTGCAGCATTGGTTTCCCATGGTTCAGATAAGTCCCTGCAATATTTATTGTGTGGTCTAAGGCCTGGTTGGGTTTTTGCCTCATCAGAAGCATTCCTGTTGACAGAGGAGAGATGAATAAATAGCTGGAACAGCAATAAACAAAGGCCCAACAAGTTCTTTGTGGATTTATGCAGCCCCAAATGTGTTCACTTCAGACCAGCAAGAAACTGATTGAGCCTGTGTTCAGCTGCCACTTGTTTAAAGTATTAATTACTTTCAGAATACTTAGATTACAAGTCTGTGTCATCTGTAGTGGTATTGATGTCACACAACAGCTCTGAGATATGCTTTCAGCACCATTGTTAAATAGTAAGAAGGAGATCTATTATAACAGCCTACTCCACAAAAAAGTGGCGGCGGTATAAATACACTGGCTACGTTTACACAGCAGGTAAAAGTGGCCCAAATCCAAGTCTTTTAAATGTGACCTGTATGCGACATCAGTCTGAACAGATCACGCTTCTAAACCGACCCGCATGCACAAAAGAACAGTACTTCAAAAAACCAGCATCGAAGGAGCGATTATGAGGTTCCAGTGGTTGACAGCTGGACTCATCACCCCCGATGTGTTTGAGTTTGCTGTAAAAAGGGCACGTTATTCGGAACTGAAAATGTCAGATTCACTGCATGTGGGCCACTTTTACCTGCTGTGTAAACGTAGCCTAAGTGAAGTTTCCTTTTAAATAGCCTGAACAGAAGAAAACAGTCCAGTCAAAAAAAGCGATGTCAGGCTTGTAAGACATTCTTTTGGTGAATCTTTTAAGCATAAACAGCACTGGATTAATGAATGTTTAGCATTCGTAATTCCCTTTATTAATTTGGAACTTACTGTAAAAAGGGTGGGTAATATTGCAAAAACATGTTCTCTGGATATACAGTACTAATATATATATAGTGATTTTCTGGATGTTGGTCTGTTTGTTTACCCATCTCCAAGCCTCTCCTCGAGGAAGCCCAGTATTATATGTAGTTAAAAAGCAGCTCCTGGTTTGACCAATCAGTGCTCAGTAAATTGAGCTCATGATGTAATTGATGATATTAACGAGTCTCTGTGGCGGCTGTGAAGGTGTCCAGGAAAAATATGGACCCGAGAAATTCTTGTTACTTTTTATTGTTTTTCTGTTTATTTGAATTATGAATACGACTTTATTCTAATGTATATTGTGATGAACTCACTGCTGAGGTCAACTGGTTAAACATTTGCTTAGATGCCTAAAACTTTCGCACACTACTGGATGTACTATGGATCAATATTTAGTTTTCAGTGTTTCATTTTTTCACAGTATTAAGATGCCAAAGAACCAGTAGTGCTGCGTTTTAAAATACTATGAAAACTAGAAGTACAGCGATTTCACTCAGCACATCCAGAGCTGCACCAAATTCAGTGAAACAGAAATAATTATGCTCTCTTTGTAGTGAAACACACAATAATTTATCATTTATCATGAACATGAGGAATTCTGGCATACTGCCCACCCCTGTGTTGTGATATGGTGCCTTTTATCAACACACTCCTAGCACTAGTCCACGGTACTGAAACTGAGCACACACACCCAGTCCAGTCAGACCCATACAGGATCTGGAGGTGTGTGTTTGTATGTAACTCATGTGAAAGGAACACCCACCCCCCCCACAAGTAAACACACCATTGAATCCATTAGGCTATTCCTCTTATCTGTGTAACTCTGTTGTACTTGGACTGCAGGCCAATACACATGCCCAGCTGAGCTTACTGCCTCTGTGTATGTCTAAACGTGTGTGTGTGTGTGTGTGTGTGTGTGTGTGTGTAATCTTTCTGTCACCATGGAAACGCTGGATTAGCACACGTATGTGCGTCCAGTGCTACAGGAAGGGAAATCTCTCCATGACGAAAGCATGACTGTACACATGGAATGCAGTGTTTTGCCGTGTCATGGTTTTTAGGGACTCCTTTTGTACGTTTTCTTTCTCTCCCATCCTGCCGAACACACATTTTACCGCAGGATTTGGCTTGCCCATTCCATGTCAAAGGCCACGACCCAGATGTCAACCCCGCCTACACCCCCCCAATCCCTCTCACTCCCCCCATTCACAGTGTGTGGTATAGTGACCCCAGGCTAGTGTTCGCTGGGGACAGGGATAGGCATGTTAATGTGCTCGACTGGAGTTTGATGTGAGAGGTAACACAAGATCTTTATAAGTTTGCTGAATATAAAAGCATCAGACTTAAAGGAGTGTTCTCCTGAAGAACTGGTGAGCACTAATTACTGTTATCTTAACTAAACGCACTACTCTCACCACACTATTTTGACCAAAAGTGCTGTTTGGCAGACCCACCACAAATGTTACATGTCAAAACAATATTAAAGTGAACATGTAAGTGAAAACATGTCTTTTTTTATTATTTTTAAATATAAGAATTTGAGGCCGGATTCACAAAAACTTTAAGAAAACACTTGTGAAGGTTCTGGCGACAAACACTAAGAAGATAAAATGTTCTTAAATGCAATTTTTAAATAAAAATGAAGAGGAGTTCTAAACTATTTTCTTAAGATAATCTTAATTATTCCTGAGATTTTCTGAGGAGATGCTCATTGTTTTCTTATATATCTCTGCTGTAGGAACAAAACCTCGTATCTCCACTTTTGTCGTTTTTCAGTTTTTGATGTAATATGAAAATACCTGTTGCCCTTTACGTTGTATGTAAATTTCATGACGAATGGACCAAAAGAAACGTCCCAAAATGACTCAGAAAAAAGTCTGGTTCCATTGACTTACGTTAAAAGTAAAGACGGTTTTTTCCTTCTCCTGTAAATGTAAGATTTCAGAGATACAAGGTTTCGATCCGACAGCGCGATATGCTTATTTGCATTTTACCATGTGCCATAAATGACACAAGATACGTTTTGAATTTGTATTAACTGTCATTTCATCTGCTCAGAGGAGCAAAATGGGAAAAAACAGCAAACCAGGCATTTAAAAACATTTTAGCAGACACAATCTAGAGGTGAGGGTGGAACAAACAGCCAACAGGAAAAAAGAATCCCTCTTTGGAAAATACAATAACGGCACAAAGCAGAAGACGAGGATGAGATAAAGTAGAAGTAGATAAACTGATCAATTTAGATGCTCATCTCGTCAACTCTTACAGCCTAAGACAAGTGTGAAGCTGTCGTAAGGCTAAAAACACTTTTAAGAACATAATATTTTTGAGAAAAACGCTTGTTCTTAGAATTTTTCTTGAGAAAATGAAATAGGATAAGTCGTAAGTTATTTGAAGAATATCATTTTTTTCGTAACTTTTTTCTTAAAGAGAGAAAGAACTGGTATAAAACGCATTTAAGAAGATTTTCTTCCTTAAGACACTTTGGTGAATCCAGCCCCAGGTTTGGTCGTACGTTTCAAAACCGGTCACTCCCCAATCCATGCACGGAAACTAAGCTCACAAAAACAGCCTGTTTTGAATTCATTATTTCTGTGATGTCACAAAAACGCACTCATTTACATACATCCACCTCTTCAGCCTACAGCGGTTTGGCCCCACCCATTCACACTGATGTTTGCAAAGGTTAGAGCACCCCAGTCAAATTACATATTTTGTTCATTTCCTAAGTGAAAACATACGGAAACGTCTTTTACAGGGAACAACTTTGGATATACGCTCACCGGCCACTTTATTAGGTTCAGTTGTTTGTTAACACAAATAGCTAATCAGCCAATCACACGGCCACAACTCACTGCATTTAGGCATGTAGAGGTGGTCAAGACAACTTGCTGAAGTGCAGACCGAGCATCAGAACGGGGAAGAAAGGGGATTTAAGGGGCTTTGAACGTGGCGTGGTTGTTGGTGCCAGACGGGCTGGTCTGAGTATTTCAGAAACTGCTGATCTACTGGGATTTTCACACACAACCATCTCTAGGGTTCACAGAGAACGATCAGAAAAAGAGGAAATATCCAGTGAGCGGTCAGTTGTGTGGAAGAAAACGCCTTGTTGATGTGAGAGGTCAGAGGAGAATGGGCAGACTGGTTCCAGATGATAGAAAGACAACAGGAACTCAAATAACCAACCAGAATCTCTGAGGAACGTTTCCAACACCTTGTTGAAAGTCTGCCACGAAGAATTAAGGCAGTTCTGAAGGCAAAAGGGGGTCCAAGCTTTTATTAGGTGTACCAAGAAAGTGGTGGGTGAGTGTACATTTATGTGTATTATAGCCTTTGGATCAGGCAGTGACAAGTGCATTATTAATACACGATTATTACGCAATACTTGCACTTATATTACATTCACAGCTGTACAGAATGCATGATACTGCCAACACAAATAAATAAATAATACACAAATTAACCTGAAATCCATGAAGAGACAGCATGAGCTACCCAATATACCACGTGGCTAAAACTCCAGGTAAGCGTGGAAGGTGGGTCATCCGGATAATGCCTGAAGTCCCGGAAGGCAGGCAGGTAATGTTGAAAGAGGGACATCGTGGTCTTCTCTCCCTCCCCCACTGTTTCTGTGAGGGCTGTAGAAGGCAAAGAAAGAAAGAGGCCCAGCTCGTGTTCCTGCCCCCTGACCTCGGATTCTATAGGAGTTTTATCTGAGCTTGAACTCTGACCTGTTAGGAGGCTCCACCGAGCTTCCTAAGGCTCGGAATCCAGAGACCACACCCCCTTTCATCCGGCCTTCCAGTCACTTCCTGCTACCTGGACCCAGACAGCACTTGTCACTGCCTGATCCAAAGGCCGTAAACAGATTTTAAGTCAATGGCCAGACAGGGAAACATTTTTTGAACTACTGATTGTGGTCAGTGGTCAGCAAAAAGTTGCAGTTGACACAGCAACAGTGTTGATAAACTGATTCATCTAAAAGCGAACACTTCAAATCCACACCTTAAATCCACCGAATGACAGTGTAGTTTAATCTTTCCTTGCTGTATTTGTTTATGTGTGAGCAGTACACACTAATCCACACCACTTCATAACACAAATGGGCCTAAAATTTAGCCGAATGGCTCAGTTTCACCAGCTGTCGCTCGGCAGATGTTTAAAAAGCATTTGAATGTTACTTCCATGCGTGAGCTTGAACTGTGGTCGTATAATTAGCTTAATAATCCTGTTACGGCTGCCAAGGTAAAGTGCACGCAACCTGAAGCTTGACAGCTCAAGATGCTCACTTATTGCACCACTCTTTCAGCTTGTGTGCCATCTAGTGGCCAGTCTGAGTATTGCACGCATCAAGTAGCAAAATCTGCGCATCAAAAATGTCATGATACCGTACACAAACACGTTTTCTGGATATACAGTATCGTGCCAAAGTCTTAGGCACCCAAGACACATTTTCAAAACCTATTTATTTGTGCAGCTTATTTGTTGAGAAAAGTGTTGATATTTGAATAAACAAAATTTATAGAATATTAATTAATAATGATTTATATATACATTTTTCAGTTTTTGACATCATTTGAAAATGCTTGTTACTCTTTATATTGTATGTAAATTTCATGACAAATGGGACAAAGTAATGACCCAAAATTACTTGGAAAAAACTCTGGTTCCATAGACTTACATTAGAAGTACAGTCGGTTTTTTCCTCCTCCTGTAAAGTTTCCATTTTGGAGATACGAGGTTTTGTTCCAACGGCAGCAAGATATATGTATATATAATAGTGATTTTCTGGATGTTGGTGTGTTTGTTTCCCCATCTCCAAGCCTCTCCTCGAGGAAGCCCAGTATTATATGTAGTTAAAAAGCAGCTCCTGGTTTGACCAATCAGTGCTCAGTAAATTGAGCTCATGATGTCATTGATGATATTAACGAGTCTCTGTGGCGGCTGCGAAGGCGTCGAGGAAAAATATGGACCCGAGAAATTCTTGTTACTTTTTATTGTTTTTCTGTTTATTTGAATTATGAATGTGACTTTATTCTAATGTATATTGTGATAAACTCACTGCTGAGGTCAACTGGTTAAAAATTTGCTTAGATGCCTAAAACTTTCCCGCAGTGCTGGATGTACTGCTTTTTTTTTAACCATCATCCATATAATGCATTCAACTGAATAGCTCATTATCAGTTTTTCATGAGCTGAATCAGGTGTTCGGTCACTTGTGAGTGAAAATCTATATAATATATATAGATTAATATATTAAATATATTAACCAATATATTAAATCCATCAACTAAGCAGTGATTGTGCATTAAAATACACAGAAGTGTGCTCCTCTTTAAATACAGACCAAAAATATATTTTCACTCCTAGGAAAGTGGAAGCAACTGCATGCATTCATACACTTACATTAACATTCACAGCTCTGTAAAATGCACGATACTGCCTACACAAATAAATGAGGAGATAGCATTAACGACCAAAAATGGCTAAGACGTAAGGTTGATATAAATTGAGCTCCAGCCTTTTAGTTTTTAAAGACCAGCATGCACATTTTTCCAGGCTTGAGGGTCAAGCACTGAGCGTGTTATTAGATGAGACCACATTGAACAATGCAGGAAAGGCTTAAAACTGCAGGAAAACTGCACTCCTTTGAATTGCGGTTGCAATATATTAACGCTTAATCTTTCAAACCCTAGATGAAGCTGAAACCTTGGAAGTGTGGGCCACCAAGACAGCCAGATTTTCTCAGTTTAAACAAACGAACAGCGCAGCGAGAGCAGTGTTGAGCGCGGCACGTCTCGTCCTGTTCTGTTTTCAGTAATCATATGTTCCGCACTCTCGGTGCCATGAGACATTTAGCTGTCTGACCTCGCGCTGCAGTGCTGGTGTAAGTGGTTGTGATGTGGGTGAGATGCAGAGGCGGGACATGTTTGTGCTTTCCTGCCAGGTGGGAGCTCATTAGGCTGATGGGTGTTCTGCTATTTCCGAGTGTCCCGGGAGTTTGCAGTAGATTGTCGTGCTGTTGGTTTTAGGACATGATCCTGCTGTTTTAATACAGTCCATCAGTTTACTTACTGTGGTTAATGTCAACATTGTATGTGCATTATGTTAGCAGCAATGTCCTTTCTTCCTGCATGAAATTAATATTTACATTTTTATGAGTAAAAATGGTTGGTAACACTTTTTTACAGTCACTTAAGTTCTGGGTGTTGGCCTGGTAAAGGTGAGAAACAAGGTCCAAAATAGTAGGTATTTATGGTGAGACAGTCTGGCTAAAATACACCGAAACGCCCAACAGGTTCTAGGTATTGACTGGGTAAGTGTGCGGTACACACTCTTACGTGCTTTAAGCAGGGAGGGCAGTGGGACGCACCTTCAAGTACTAGGAAAAGGGCAATGCAAAGGCATAAGAGTATTAAATAGCATGTACCTGTCTATTACCTTGAAATGATACTGAGCCTGGGCTGTAAAAGATTTCTTAACTGCGTGACACTAAAGTGAAATTTAAATTTAAATGTTTTTTTTTTTTGTTTTTTAAATTGTTCTTTTGCATTGTTACTTCAAATAACTATTTTTGAGATTCACGACAAACATCTCAGTGTAGTTTAGCTAGTCTGTCGTGTAACTTGCCCTCTTTTTACCCAAGTAGCAAACGGATTCATTCAGAGTGGTCTGGCGTGAAACAGTTCATTGTAAAGAAGAATGACCTGCTTGGATTACTTTGTAAGGATGGTTAAGGAAGCCAGGCGTCGTCATGCCTGATGAAGTAATGATGACATAAATATAGGCTTTTTATTTACTATTTTGAATTGATTTATTTAGCCTTTTTATTCAGAATGACCAGTGAACCGATGTGTGTCTTCTCACTTTGCTCGTGAAGGTCAAATAGTTTAAATCAGAAAAAAAACGTGTTGCCTTAGAAAGGCCTGCGTGTACCCATCCACCAAATATTGACCAAATATTTCTCTCAGAACTGTCAGAAAACAGTGGCTCAGTCACCCAGCAACGTATTCTTTACCGTTTAATGCATTAACTGTGTGTGAGGGAGCTGTTAGACACGTTTCAGACGTCTGGTTCCTATCGCCACCACTGTGAACAGCTGCAATTCGACAAACTTCTCTGTAGCCGAGCATTTGATGTCGAACCACTCTGAATAAATTGGTTCACGTTGCAAAGATTTTAATTATGCAGAAAATTTGAAAAATTGGTGCAGTTTCCCTCTTCCCGTTTTTTTTGTTGTTGTTGGTTTTATTTCTTTTTTGAGTTACTGAGACATTTGTTTCATCTCTTCCTTTCATCCTAGAAATCATATCGTTCTTATATAGAGGGAATCAAAAATCAGAAGCACCCAAACTATTAGATGCTTAATGTTAGATTAATCTCATTATAATTATTATATCAGATATTCTATCTATCTATCTATCTATCTATCTATCTATCTATCTATCTATCTATCTATCTATCCGTCTGTCCGTCCGTCCGTCCATCTATCTATCTATCTATCTATCTATCTATCTATCTATCTATCTATCTATCTATCTACATCCATCTGTCTGTCTATCTATCTATTTTTTACATCTGTTTATCTATTTTTGGACCTTATAATGTTTTCTTTTCCTCCGTGGTTTACAAATTCCTTGTTTAATGGGACATGACATCTGTTTTGTGGTCTTTAAGGTTCTAGAGTGCCGATCGGTGCTCTGCTTTGCATTTGCCTTTCAGCACCTTATTAATCAAAGGCTGACCACTCGGATAGTTATTGAACCAACATCTGTGAAATGGTCTTTGTTCCCGGCTCTAAGGTCCTGACTTTGGCCATGTCACTAACCTCACTATTTCTGTTTGTCTATCTATGTCACTCCCTTTCTCTCTGTTTCCCATGATCTTTTGTTGCCTGATTTAACCTCTGCGACCAGGCTGTGAAAGGGAAGTGACCAGTGACCATGTGGGGTGTGTGGGTTAGTGGGGGATGTACAAGTGTGACTGAAGGTTAGGGCGAGATGACAGGATAATAGAGGTATGGATAGAGAGGTGAGCACTGGTCTTTTGTTTTCTGCAGAGGGAGGAGAACAGACCGGGTTTCTCAAAGCTGCAGAGCATCTTCATGCATGAACACACACATACAATCACTGCCACTCAGAACTCATAGCTCCTTACTGTTTATGTGAGAAATGGTAAAAATCTTCATGATACATGACACATATCATGATATTCTGTTCTGGATGTCCAGTAGAGGCTTTCTACAGTTGATCTAAACCTCTTATTTATGAGGCATAAATAAGAGAGACTGACTGAGAACCACCGAAGGTTCAGAAAACTGTATCATAGCATAATTAGGCACGATAATAATCAAGTTACATCATCTCACCCACCCCAATGGGAGCATTCATATCTGATAAAAACTCACGATTTGTATTCTCCCTTCTTTCTCTAATCCAGATCCCAGGAAGAAATACCACGTCAAGCTCCTGGCCTATAACTTCATAGGGGAGGGTTACCAGGCTGACCGGACCATCAGCACTCCTGGATGTGTCTGTAAGGACCACCACACTAGATCACATTAATGTTATACTCTTACAGTAATGCAAGAGTGTCTGTATGCAGTATAAGAAGTGCGTGCAGTACTGACACAGTTATACTGTCACAGTTATAATTATGCTTCGTGCTTTATGTTAACACACTGTTCTCTTCCATTCAAAATGAAAGGGATACTCATACAATTCATTTCCATGGGCATTAATTTCACTGAACTTAGAAAAGGACATTTACCCAACACACAAGATACACATAATGGCCTTGATTACCTGGATCAGGTGTGATAGATTAGGGTTGGAGATAAACTCTGCAGGGTGGTAGGTCTCCATGACCAGGATCAGGCCCCCTGGCGCAAGACAAAACTAAAACAATACATAAAGAATTGCCCGGCACATTCATTCTGTGCATTGTTTTTTTTTGTTTGCCGATTCACTGACGTACTGTGTGTTTATGTTGATTTGCGTTAAAGCGGTACGTGATCGTTTGGTGCCTCCGCCTCCTCCTCCCCACCACGTGTACGCACAGACCAACAGTTCCTCCTCCGTCTTCCTGCACTGGGCTCGACCCGCCTTCACCGGCGGCCAAACTGTCAACTACACGGTCCGCTGTAACCCGGTCAGCCTCCAGAACGCCTCACTGGTGCTCTACCTACAGACGTGAGTACTACTGACTTGAGGGAGGGAGTGTTTATAGTAGGGGCCTGAACTTTTTGTCTTGGGGGCCAAAGTGCACTGCTTGTGGTGGCCTGAGGGCCAAAAAGACAAAAAACTGTACAAAGAAGACACTATATTTTGTTACGAAAACTTCAAAAAAATACTTCAAAAACACAATTTTCAAAGAAAGTTAGACTTTAAGAAGTTATACATAGGGCAAAAATATTGCTTCTGTTGAAAGAAAACCTAATATCTCCATTTTTGGAGATATTTCCATTTCTGGGGCAGTCATGGGCTGGAAGTTAGGGAACCATCCTTGTGACCGGTCGCTGGTTCGATCCCCTGAGCTGACAGCACATGACTGAGGTGTCCTAGAGCAAGACACGTAACCCCCAACTGCTCCCCAGGCGCTGCGGATTGGGATGCCCTCCGCTCTGGGCAAGTGTGCTCAGTGCCCCCTAGTGTGTGTGTGTGTGCTCACTAGAGTGTATGTGGTGTTTCACTTCACGGATGGGTTAAATGCGGAGGTGAAATTTCCCCGTTGTGGGACTAATAAGGGTCCCTTAATTAATTTAGTTTTTCAGTTTTTGACATAGTTTGAAAACGCCTGTTGCCCTATACATTGTATGTAAATTTCATGAAGAGTGGACCAAATGAAATGGCCCAGAAATACTTGGAATAAATCTGGCTCCATTGACTTACAAGTAAAGTAGGTTTTACTTGTCCTGTAAAGTTACCATTTTGGAGACAAAAGCGATGTTTGTTCTTTCATTCGGTGTGAGTGCATTTCTGGCAGGTCAAATCAGGCTCAGCGCTTTTAGCAGCCCTGGTTTGGAGTGTCTGAATCAGAAAAGATAGACAAGCATAAGGGCATATAGTTTATAATTTTCTGAGCAATAAAGCATTTAAGCTAACGAACTTCAGTTAATGTCTTTAGTACACCTGAATTCTGCACACTCAGCAATACATTCAGTATACCCGACAAGCAGTATGAGGCCATTTAATCATTCTTATCGTCCTTTTTGGCTGTTTGCTGGCTGCAGGGGGGATCAGAGTCTGCTTGTGAAGGACCTGGAGGCGAATACTCGGTATGAGTTTGCTGTGCGGTTGCATGTAGACCAGCTTACAAGCCCCTGGAGCCCTGTGGTGTATCAGAGCACTCTGCCAGATGGTGAGAACTAACCACTAGTTATAGTTATTATTCAGTTTCAGTATTTTTTGCTAGAACATCTATTGCCCAAATCTTGTTGCAGCACAGGTTGACTGTTCACACACACAGTAACAGCATCAATCTTGAAGTCTGTGGAGAGCAATTTGTGCCAGAAAAGCGGTCACTACATTAAAGGTCTACACATGACATTATTTTCCCATAGTGACATGCAGAATGATGGACAAACTGAAAAACAAACTACTGCATTGTTTTCATGTCATTTGACCTCTTTACTGAGAAACACTGCATAACACTGAATCTAATCCAACATTAAATTTACTCAAGGCACAACTGTATTGCTTTCCACTGTTTTTGCCTCAATGAAACATTGAGCGTGTGCCAAAATGAAAAGCAAAACCTCTACTACCATGTTTTCATGTCGTTTGCCGTATTTTTTGTGCTTCAAATGTGTTTGCCTCATTGAAATGTGACCAAAACAGTCTAATGCAGTGCAGATGCGAGTACAGTAACATGCAGAAAATGCAAAACTGAAAAGTAAGAAGATTCATTACATTAGTTTAATGTTGTATGAAGAACTGCTCAGTGAAAAGCCGTATAGCTGCACCGGAATTACATATCAAGATGAATTGTATTCGATTATGACACAAATTCAGCATTTTGTTCTTAAAATGAAAATCCTTGTTTTTCATTAAAGATGTCAAGCGATACAAAAACAGTGTTATAAAAGTTTTGCTGTTCAATTTGACACATATTATTCATGTCACTGTGGAAAAATAACATCATGCATGCATTCTGTTGCAAGTTATTCCACCTTAGGGATTGCACTTGAATTTGGCATGAACTTCTGTCCATAGGAAACCACTGTTACAGTGTTTGGATTGACCGGTGTCAGGCTGGCCCAAATCTGATTTTCTCACCAAATTTGACTTTTTGGCTATACACAATATCTTTTAAATGTGACCTCTCTGTTAAATTAGTCTGAACAGATCAGCTCCTAAACTGACCTGCATGCACAAAGGAACAGTACTTTGTGCATCCAGAGGTAAACAATCACAACTGGCAACGAACGCCAGTCGCTCCCAGAGACTTCAGTTTCATCGTCACCAGCATCACAAGACCGTTCATGAAGCTTCATTGACAGCTGGGCTCCTCACCCAGACTGTGGTCAAGATCACTGTAAAAAGGACACGGTCACTTCTTTGGTGTGTGTCCTTAGATTCTTTAAACCAGGGGTGTCCAGTCTTATCCACAAAGGGACGCTGTGGTTGCAGGTTTTCACCCCAACAAAGCAGGAGGTCCCCTGATGAAACGTTTGATAACTTGGCTGAGACCTGTAGCCACACCGGCCCTTTGCGGATAAGATTGGACAGCCCTGGTTTAAACTTTGGCTTTAGACTTTTAACTGTTTTTTTTTGATGTTGCAGCTTTTTCGTATGTGGAGCACTTCAGAGAAGTCTCTTCTAATTTATATGTACAGAAACATCATGTTTATGAGGTCTCAGCAGCGCAACGTTCTGCCAAATGTGGAGCTGAATTGATGTAAAAGTCGCATGAATTCCGATCCGAGTATTCAGAGTCGCACTGCCGTATAACGGATACATATCGGATTTCAGTACCACATGTTGAGTGTGTTTTTACTGTGTTTTTACCGACACACAGACACACATCTGTCACATATGAAGGAAAAATATTAGATTTCGGCCCCTTTTTCCTGCTGTGTGAACAAAGCCTAAGTGGTCTCATTACTACAGGACTTCCCTCCATCGTGGGTGATTTTGTCATGCAGGGGGCTGATGCGTTTAATGAATTGTGGCTTTCTATGTAGTTGCTCTGGCTGATGCTGATTGTTCTCTCTGTTGTTGCTCTCAGCGCCGTCCTTGCCCCCGGCGGGAGTTAAAGTCACTCTGATTGAAGGAGACACAGCACTGGTGTCATGGAAACCACCTAATGAGCCCAATGTTGCTGTGACACGTTACACCATCCTGTATGCATCACGCAAAGCGTGGGTTGCTGGCGAGTGGCAGATCCTTCAGAGAGAGGGTGAGCAGTGTGTGTGTGTGTGTGTGTGTGTGAGGGCAGGCAGTCACCAGCATGCTTGAAATTTATAACATGCATCGTCTGAGTATGTAAGGCATCTGGGCTTTGCTGTTGAAGTAAAGACCCACTAATCTTTTCAAAATGTCACGCCTTTGAGGAATGGTAGTGATTGCTTATCCACAGAGGCTTCGTAAAGAAACAGAACATGGCTCAGAATGTTCTTTATAACAGCTCTTTATGACCGCTGCTAAAGCTGCACATTCGCTGACCTTCTGTTATAAATCAGACTACTGCTCTGTAACGTCTCCTTGGACTCCAGCAACTCCTGTGGAGCTCAACTGTGAGCATGCACTGGCAGTAAGGCAGCTACAAAACTTGTGATTTATTACCCTTTTTGATGGCAGGTCAGAACTGCTGTAAATATGGTGTACTGCTTTACTGACATCCTGTACATTTCTATTTCTCTATCGACTACAGTAAATGTGTAGAATCTGTTCACGGTGGAGTAATTATAGGATTGTAGGAGCTGTGACTTAATTGCTGCTATTCATTATTGTCTTTGAGCTTTTAAATTCTTTACTGAAAATAATTTTCTCCCGTTGTCTGAAACTTGTAACTGTTTACATCCATTAGGTAATTATTGGAAATGCTTAGAAAAAAAGCTTTGTCTTGCTTTGACATTAATTTACCAATTTCCTTTACTCAGGGAGCATCACCATGGCTCTACTGGAGAATCTGCAGCCTGGCAATGTGTATTTGGTGAAAGTATCCGCCTCCAATCAAATGGGAGATGGGCCTTTCTCACCTGCTGTAGAACTCACTATTAGTTCAGATGGCCGAACCTCTGGACACGCCTCCCACTCTCATGGCTCCACCCATGCCACTGGTGTGTAGGAAAACCTGCAAGGCGTTTGTCTAAATGACTTTTTCAATGTTAAAGCATTGTTGTTACAGTCCTACACATGACTGGAATACACAGATTCATATTTACTAGCAGTATTGATTTACTGTATTTACATGTCATTTCATAATACTGTACCCTTTGAGAGCACTGTGTATTTGAGCTTGCCTGAACCAAGCTGCATGGTACACTTTATGTCTGCTCTTACATTTTGCTGTTTGTAGGCTTTTTGCTGTTTATGTGTGTTTCTAATGCTTATGGGTGTCCCTGCAGTGTTTTCTGATGGCTTTTACCATCTGGACCAGCGGTCAGTGACTGGTATTGTCGTAGGTGTGTCTATTGCATTCACGTGCATCATCATCTGTGTTCTCATCCTGATGTGCCGAGGCAAAGCCAGGTCAGCGTTCACCTAGTTACAATTCTTCTCCTCTTTAATTCAGAGAATCAGCAGTTTGCATAGTTCAGTCCTGATTCAGTGATTCATTTTGTTGAACTGATTCAGTGCTGATTCACTGACTGATTCAATACATCACCTCACAGGAAGTCATGTACCAGCAAAGCCATAAGGCAGAGAAGTCAAGCCCCGCCCACTGCTATGCTCCGAGCCAGTGAAAATCAAGCTGAGAATGCCGAAGTCACAGTGCCCATGATGAGAGAGCATTTCATTGATGCAAAGGTAAATGCAGACAGTAGGGTCTGTCCATCCGAAGATGGCTTCTGACCACAAATGTGTTGACAAAGCATGTATTTCGTCCTCAGGGTGGGACAGATTTGATCATAAACAGTTACGGCCCCATCAGACCTACAGCTGAGACGAAGAAGGAACAGAGATGGAGTTTATTTTGGAAAGAAAACAAGGTATGGCGTAGTGGACAAATCCAAGTGTTTACGGACACATATTTATATGTTTATTAATATATGTATTGCCCAGCGTTACTAATTGTCTCTCAGGAAGGGCGTTGAAGTAAGAAATCACTCACACTTTTCTCACCAATTATATTTTTCATCAACGAATGACGTAATGTAAAAGAAAAACCCTTGAATAATAAATCTAGTGTTGAAAGTAGTGAAAATCTTTCTCTCTTTTTCCCCTCCTCATGTCCTCGACCTCTCTTGGCAGGTAAAGAACGTCCCCGGAGGTTCTTCCATGTATCAGCCAGGCACCACTCTGCTGCGCTACTCCGACGAGTCACCTGGAGCGTCATCGCTACAGCAGCCGTCTTCCCTCCACGCCCTGCTGGGACCACAAGGGGGCGACACAGAGGGCTCCCACTCCAGCGAAGGCAGCCACGAGACTGGAGACTCAGGACGCTACTCACACGACGAGACAGAGATGACCAACCTGTCGTCGAGCGCCAGCAGTCGTCCCGCGTCCCTCAGCAAGGAGGAAAGTGGGGGTTCAGAGGGACGCCCAGATCAGGCGCGTGAGCCGTACCTCACTGTTGAGCTAGAGGAGATTACATCGCCATCTGCTGGCCGGGAGGAAGTGAGCAGTGGTGAAGCTTTTGTAGCTGTACTTGCCCTCTAGTGGTGAGCTGTTATTAATGCTCATCTTCCACAACACTTCCTACCTCCTCTCTGCTTCAGTGGACTAGTAAGCAGAAGCCCCCGAACCACGCGGCTGCTTTGAATCACTCTTTGGTTTGGCTGTTCAGAGCCCTCCGTTTCAGTGAATGTGTTCTTTTCTTTTCTTTTCTTTTTTTTTAAACATTTGTGTTTGAAAGGAAAAAAACCCTCACCCACCGTGAATGTTTTTGAAAAGATTGTCCGAACAATGTGAAGTGTGCGATGTTGCATTTTCAGACGTTATTTAAGTGAGTATATCACTGGAGGAGGAGAGGTGCCAGAGCCTCTCTCTACATTATTAAAGGGATAGCTTCAGCCGAAACAATGCTGATGTGGCTAACGGTGAATCAGTGTGACAGTGGTGACTACTCGCTTCAGTTTAGCCTTAACCACATCAACATTTGTGGCAGCCGAACTATTGTAGTTTACCACATGTTAAACTCATGTACAAAAGTCAGAGACCGCCCTTCATTTATTTTGTTTCCAGTCGAAACAGCCGTTTAAGTACAAGCTCATTTTTTCAGCCTCGGGAATGAAGCAGGAAACATATTTTTAAAGGAAAATGGCACAGAAGCCTCAACAGCTAAACTTAATATCATTTTGTCAGTATTTAATGAGCCAATCTTTACCTTTATTACACTCCCATTCTTTTCATGAGGCTCCCTTTCAGCTCAGAGAACCTGCAGACGCGCCTCCAAAGCTCAGTCTTAGAAGCTGGTTGATGATTTCCTGAAGTAATCAAACCCATTCCGTGGTGCTGAGGTCTGGACTCTGGGGTGGTCAGTCCATCGTTCAGCTTCTTTGTTTGATGTGTCCGTCTCCTTTTCTCAGTGAGGTTCTTCTTGATCAGGGGGGCAGTCGTGGGCTGGACGTTAGGGAATCAGCCCTGTGACCGGAAGGTCGCTGGGTCGATCCCCTCAGCTGACAGTCCATGACTGAAGTGCCCTTGAGCAAGGCGCCTAACCCCCTATTGCTCCCCGGGCGCCGTGGATAGGGCTGCTCACTGCTCCGGGCAAGTGCGCTCACTGCCCCCTGGTGTGTGTGTTCACTAGTGTGCATGTATGTGAGTGTTTCACTGCACGGATGGGTTAAATGCAGAGGTCAAACACAGTGACAAATGGTTCATTCTAGCTACACATCCTTTCAGACCCACAGCACTGAGTGGTCTTCTCACAGTGGAAGGATGGACAGAAACACCTGTGGATGTTTTCAGATCTGAAGCAGCTTGATTTTCTCCTCGCTCTCAAAAATCAAAGCTTTAAGCGCTGTTTATCTGATGGGGGCAGTTTTGGTGTCCACCAGGTCTTCCAGGTGGTTGTGAGGAGCTTCATTTTCTCTGTAGCTTTTAATCAGTTTTTGATCACCATTGTTTTCACATATTTTCCATTGACTTCTCCTTTCCTAATGCACATCTAACCTAATATCTCCTCAACACAGTGAGTAATTTAACATATTTAATGCCCGTTTTGACTGGAAATCAAATGAAGGGTGGTCTCTGACGTTTGCGCAGTACTGCATATATATTTACTATCTAATTATGCGCAAGTTATGTAATGGGCCTCCCCATCAACATGACAGGTTAGACTTCCTTACAGCAATAATGTTGCTCCTGCTAGCTCAGAGTTTGTCTGTCCGTCTGTCTGTCTGTGTTTGTTTGTTTTTCAGTCCTGAAGTGGGACTGTAAGAGTAAAAAGCCTTTGTCACATATTTTTTTTCTACAATCTACCTCAAAGTTCCCGAAAGCTGAACTTTCAACCTTTTATTTCACTCCACATTGATCAGGTGATGATGTACTTGAAGTCATTTCATCTGCTGCATAGATCACCAACGTTCTCAGGTTCGTCATATGAATGTGTGTGTTTGTTAACGTATCCGTGCTCTTACAGTCCCCGTCTTAAACTACCTCGTTTTAAGCATTGTTGTGTTAATTAGTGTTTTGGTTGTACTCAACTCAGGGACTCAAGGTTTAGTACATTTGAAAAGCCATGTGATGTTTGAAGGGACATGGTTTGTTTTTGACAGGGTATCCATGTAGAGCTGGGCCGCGTTTGCTAGGCTGACTGCCACTGACCTCTGTTGAATGTTTGTATAGTATTTCAAGGCAGTTTTAATGCAGATGCACTCTCTCACATGGAAAGGCCTTTCAGTAGGAATGATATGTCTGCGGTAGACTCGGTTTTCTTTTCCAAGTTAGTTTTCTTCATTTTCTCCTTCTTTCCCAAAATGCCAGTACCGGCATTGGTTCAGTACGGCAAACCTTAAAGGAATGCTTAATGCCCAAAAATGATAATGATGAACAAAAAAACGGTCCGTCATCGCCCCAGGCCTCACAAGCTTTCCTGCACGTTTTAGCATTAAAGCTCCATGTTAGCACTTTTGGGCAAATTCCTTTAAAGGCTTCTTTAAACAATGGCCTTATCGCAGAGTCCGTGAGGAGTCCGAGAAAGAGATTAGTTCTGTTGGAGATTTGTGAGAGGATCCTGTGACAGCGGTTCTTGGTCCCAGTCCTGGTGACCCCCATACTGTGGACAGTTTCTGTGTTTTTTTTCTGCTTGAACTCCTTTTTCAGCTCATCGGGTGTCACGAACGTCATGAGCTGAGTCAGGCATGTTAAGCGATCCTCAGGCGTGTGATTGAGAGATGCTTTAGAAAACGGAGTGGAGGGAAGAATGAAGATGTTGTGAATCATTGAAATGAAAGTGAAGAAAGGAGTGGACACAAAAACCCCTTTTACCTCCAAAGAGATATATTTTTCTTGACGTATATGTACTACTGAGTACGCATTCTAGTTCCTTTTTTTGTCCTTTAATATAGATGACGCTGTTGTAGAAAAGTAAGGGTAGCACTTGTCTTTTGAATTTGTTTTAGAAGTTTTGTAGATCACATGACTAAAATGTGCAACGGTGACAGACGCCATCATCCTAAGGATTGTTTGCTGCTTCTGTTTGGTTTTTTGACCTTTTCGCTGGTCGTCGGGACGTTACGTTGATGACAATGAGTTTTTCTAGGAACCAGACCAAAGATGAAAGTCCCAGTGACGAGCGAGAGCCACTGTTTCACCGCCAGGCCGAACGAATGTGGATCCCACATGGCTAGAATCAGAACGCTGTGGTAAGGCAGGCAATTGGAGGATCTTCTGAAATTCTAAGTGCATTCAAAGGTGTGGTTTGCTGAAAAAACCGGTTTGCACAGTTTGCTAATTACTCCAAACTTTGTTAATCAGTCCAGACATGTTGGAGGTATGAGGCTAATATAGTACAAGTCTGTGTCACCCAAAAAGATTTACAGTACTGGGCGAACGTTTTAGGCATCTAAGCAAACTTTTAAACAGTTGACCTCAGCAGTGAGTTTATCACAATATACATTAGAATAAAGTCGTATTCAGAAAATCACTATTTATTATATATACATATATCTTGCTGCTGTCGGAACAAAACCTCGTATTTGCAAAATGGAAACTTTACAGGAGGAGGAAAAAACCGACTGTACTTCTAATGTAAGTCAATGGAACCAGAGTTTTTTCCAAGTAATTTTGGGTCATTTAATTTGTCCCATTTGTCATGAAATTTACATACAATGTAAAGAGTAACAGGCATTTTCAAATGATGTCAAAAACTGAAAAATGCGAGGTTTTGTTCCAACAGCAACGATATACATATAAAAAAAATCACAATTATAAATTTTGCTTATTCAAATATTAACACTTTTCTCAGCAAATAAACACAAACTGCACAAACAAATAGATTTTGAAAAATGTGTCTTGGGTGCACAGACTTTTGCACAGTACTGTACATGACCTGCTGGTGACATTGGCCTCATAGCCCCAGTGCAAAACTAGCAAAGCAAAACAAAGACACCAAACAGGTCTCAACTGATTGACTACATTTGTGGTAACGGGGGAAACGGTGTACATCTGATTTTTCTCTAAACGCTTCCTAATCTAGCTTGTTCTGTCCGGCTGTGGAGCAGAGGCCTAAGATGCTGCTTCCCCCCCCCACTTTGAGACGCCTTGCATGTCTGTGCCCCCGTAAGATGCGGGCAGTCTCGGCGCTCCTGAGGTGCAGGGGCTGCTTCTTCAGCGATACAAATCAAGGAAATTCTGGACTTCATGCTGATTTTAAACAGTTCAGCCGTCGGCCTGCCTCAAAAGATTTTCACGCCGCATGGATGAGTTTGTGTTGTAGGTGAAAATGATAGAAATACATATATATAATATTAATCATCATCATCCTACGCAGCTGAAATTCTTTCAATCAGGGGAAGCTGATTGGCCTTAATTGACCCATTCTGCGTGAACCAGAGCGACCCAGAGAGACAAATCAGATTTTTAGCTTTCATTTCAAAGCAAACAACCTTAAACCAAAGAATGTAGTCACCGTTGCACCGAATTATCTTATACTCCTACCTTTTGCATGATGTTTTGTAACTTTTCCAAAATGATTCTTGTTTGAAAATTCCAGCGTAGGGTTTGATTGCTTGTTAATGAACGGAGGTCGAGCTTACGTCAATCCATTCGAGCGAACCAAAGCTGAAATAGAAGAATTTTACTTTTTTTTTTACATTTTTTTAAAGAATTTTCTCACTGGAGGAGAAAATAATGTTAACATTTCTTTTTTTATTTTCGTGTGAAAGTACAGAGTGAAGTTTCGGCTTTTCCTCGACGCCTGAACCGTTACTGTTTGAATCCACTGTGAACCCGCTGCAGAAAACATGAGTCTGGAGTGGTTAACTGTGTATATTGTATATCTTTAATTTTTTGTATTTTTGTATTTGGTGTGCACGCAATCCTTTGCATCACCGCTGAGCTCCATCTACATTAAACCCCAGAGTTAATTTAACTGTAGAAACCCAGTGAAGTTGATTGTAGATTACAAGAGTAATGTAGAGTCCGCTCGGTCTGCTGTAGAGGATTACGCACACTCTGCATTTCACGAGCTGTTTTTATCTTTACGTTCCTTTTCTGGGCTTTTTAAAGGGATGAACGACGGGGCTCATCGTGCCCCTCGATGCGCCCGTTGCCTCCTGACCTGTAGAGGCTGTGGAGGGATTGCTGGAGGAGCCGTAGCTGGGGCGTCTGCAGGCCACATACAACTTTAACTCAGGGGGGCTCAACAGCCGCCCCACGCTGCTGCACCGGTAAAGCCCACCACAAGCCTTGAACATTGAATGTACCTCTCTGAGATTATTTTACTTGTCAGTGTTTTGTTATCTGTTGTTTTTTTGTTACCTATTTCTTTCCTTTTGAGTTCACATTAAGCATCGGACTTTTGGAAGATGTTTCGGCCAGTTTTATTATTTTTTCCTCTCTATAACGTTAATATCCACGCCAAAAGGTCTTATATAGGAAAGAGCAAATTAAAAGCCAACTATTTTAAGTCATGAATGAATAACTGATTGCCAGAATAAATAAAATCAGGTAAAAGTGAATGTAGGTGTGTGTCGTGTTTACTTTCATGGGCAGCAGCCACTTCCGTTACGACCTGCGGTGGCCTTCCGCTGTGAGCATGTTCACGTTACACAATTCACACGCCCGTACAAAAACCTGCACAACAAACACAGTAAACACAGGCCTGTTTAACTTGATCCAGCCGAATCAATCAGCAGTGATCATCAGTCTACTAACCCACTTGGTCTGGATCCTCCTGTTCCTCCAGAAAATCTACAGGACGTGGAATATTTATATCGTAAATCTTGCTTTGTAACACAGAGTGGGATCATATTACGGGCTAGGAATGTCCTCACGGTTGACCGCAGTGATTTCCAAGACATGATGGTTAGTGAGGGCTTTGGTAATAACGCGGTCAGAAGCTGCTTCCTTTCCAATGTTACATCAGCAACTTGCAGTTTTTCCCACCTGTATTCAGACAAGCCCCACCCTCCTGTGTTGCGATTGGCTAGGGCTTCAACCGTAGCCAATCCTAGTGCAGGAACATACAGCTAACCAATTAGAACACAGGAGGCAGGGCCTTATGAGTCAAGTCAAACTGGCTTATGTCCCACTATCCACAAAAAGTGCAGGGCTCTACTAACCAATCAGAAAGCAGGACTATACTGTTCTATACTATGCTATATATAAATATATATATATATATATATATATAATCATAAAAGGCTTAATTTTCTCTTAATACAGTTACTGAACTCAGCGGTCTGTGATTTACTCTCTACCTGTCTGAAAAGTGCTCTATATAAAAAGTTTGTTAGAATTATTATTCAGACTAAGGATGAACAATGATATCTTTTTGACCGATATTTGGTAATGAACTGATTGTTTTCTGGAAGAGCAGAAAGTTTAGGTGCTGGGCTGCTGTACTAACATTAAACACACAAAATAATACCAATAATACAAATCCATAATACAAGCCATATTTCTCTGTAATGCTGAACCAGATGGATCTAGTTAGTATTTTTTGTATCAGATACGTGAAAAATATTGGATATCAGCATCAGACCACATATTAGTGCATCCCATAGTATTATTATTATTATTATTATTATTATTATTATTATTGTGGTTGTTGTTTGCAAACAGTCAGTAAACTGAAAGACATTAACTAGAATAGAAATAGAAAAGATATGCAACTAAAGGGGAACTCCACCGATTTTTCAAATTTTCTGCACAAACAGTGAAGATGTAAACAGTCGTTCAGATTGATTTGGTGTAGTGATGATAGGAACCAGACGTCAGGAGAGTTGAGTGGCTCTGAAAGCTCTTTCACAGAAAGTTATGCCATTAAATGATTACGAATATGCTGCCTGATGTCTTAGACATCGTTTTACAATCATTTTGACAACGTTTTTAGTGTAAAACGTATATTAATCAGTTCATTTTAAACCATTCAGGGTGGAAGGATACAAGAAGGCTGTACAAGAAGCAAAATATTCCCTAAAGATTTTTTCCCCCATATTTATGACTATTTTACCACAATAAACTTTCCACAGAAGGCTCGTGTAGGTTCACTGGTGGTTTTGGACAGTGATTAAAATGAGTGTATTTGTGTTGTAGTCAAACCACTCTGAATAACTTACATCTCAACCGCTGAATGATGCAGAAATTTTGGAAATTCGGTGGAATTCCCCTTTAAACTGACAATAAAAACGCCCTTTTTTTTCTCAGAGTAAAACTATGCGCTCCTGTCCAATCGCAGCCCAGTCCAACCTAATAACCAATGACAACACGCCAGGCGGGACAGTAGGAGCCAATCAGCGCGCAGGAGGCGGGGTCTGCCGGAATACGGGTGGAGATAACGCGCGGTCAGAAACTACCGCACATCAAACGCAGCAGCAGTTCAGACACACTCACATGCTAGTGGCGGAGGGGTATCTGCGCAGCGGCCCCCCAACACTCCCCCAGCAATCGACCCCTGGGGCGGGTTCGCGGCCCCGCCACGGCGCTCAGGGCCCCCAGGATGCCTTCGCATAACCGGGGTCTGCTCGTTTACCCCGCCAGGAGCGCGTAAAAGGAAGTTAAATCCAGCCGCTCCTCCCAAAGTTTGCGAGAGGTTGTAGCTTTCCTGTAGCTCTCTCTCTCTCACTCACACACACAGATAGCAGGGATTGCTACTAACCCGGGGGGAAAGACGAGTTGTCAGCACTTAAATCGCGCAAATCTCAGTTATGTCGCCTTATTTGCTCGTTTTTGGTCTTTAGAGTCATGTGAGGTGACCTGTAATGTCCACGGAGCAGGAGAAAGATTCGTTTTCGCTCAAAAGAAACAGAGGTAATGTGTTTTTTCCACCTTCTGTAGTGTGTGTGTGTATGTGTGTGTGTGTGTGTGTGTGTGTGTCGAGTTGGATTCCTATTCGCCAGACTCTCACGGTCGAATTTCCCCGTTCCACCTTAAATGGTGCACCATTTAAGGTGGAACGGGAAAACTCGATCAAGAAGCCCCGCGGCGAAGAAGGGCCTTCAAGGCCTCTGACGGATTGAATGAAACTTCTGAGCAGACGGCCAGCGACCAGCGTCTGCGCGCTCAACCGACCAGCCGCTTTAAAGGGGAAGTCCACCGGCTTTTCAAAATTCCTGCATAATTCAGTGGCTGAGCTGTAAACGGTCGTCCGGAGTGGTTTGTTGTGAGGTGGTTCATTTGCAGAGAAACGTGCAGACGCGTCTTTCTTCACAGTGGTGGTGATGGGAACCAGGGGTCAGGATGTCTGCAGCACGAATAAGTTACAGCTGTTTTATTTACCGCCCATAAGTGTCTTCTGAGTTTGTTGATGGTGGTCAAATGGTGATAAATCTGAGAAGAGTAAGTTTGCTTTGGGGGCTGTTTTGCTTCACAACGCCGCCCTCGTACCCTTCCACCTCGAGCAGATTGATATAAACTGATTAAAGCATGTTTTAGACAGAAAACGTATCCCAAACTAACTATAAACAGCGTCTCGGGCATCAGGCAGTGAATTCATAACCGTGTCATATGTAGGAACCTTCTGTGAGGGGCTTTTTAGAGGTGGACGTCTGGTTCCTATCACCACCACTGTGAACAGATCAGACGCTGTAAGTAACGTCTTAAACTTTAATTTTGCAGAAAATTTGGAAAATCTGTGGAGTTGCTTTCTGCCTTTAAGCAGAACATGTTGGTGCTGGGTTGGAAATGCCATCCAGGCCTTTAGGAGTCTGCTGTGAACTTTGAAACGGTTTGCTCAGCTGCGCAGCCAAAGCGCCGAAGTGGACGTCCAGTAGAACGGTGACTTTGACCAAACCTGTGCTGCACTGCTGGCTCTTCTTTTTAGAGTTTATGGATCCATTTCAGTGCATTTTGTCCTGCATTGAATGGAGATGGAAGTCCGCAGGGCCGTTTCTGAACATTTGGGGGCCAAAGCAGCATCCTACTAGGGACCCTCGTCCAGCCCGACTGTATTCCTATGAATGCAAGTGTTAAAAATCAATACTTGTCTTTATTTATTTATTTATTTATTTATTTATTTATTTATTTATTTAACCAACATTTACTCGTACTTTATACTAAGATAAACCTAATAAATCAATAATTGTATGCAAACGTTTGGGTCTAATTACATATTTTGTTGTTTTTTTTGCAAATTAATTAATATCTCCTCTACAGAAAACACACTTCTGCACATTTTAGCGCACAGTTACTGTTTATTTACGGTTAATTTAAACGTATTTAGGGAAAAAATGCACACGGCATATTTTATATTTCGTTGTTTTTCCACTACACTCTTAAAGATGGTTCGTTTATGGTTCTGTAGTAAAGAAAACGGTTCTATAAAGAGCCATGAACACTCAAAAAACACTTTGCATGATTGAAGGGTTTTTTGCATCATGAAAGGGTTCTGCAGATTGATGGACAATGAGCTGTAGATGGTTCTATATAGAACCTTTTTGATTAGGGCTCTGTATAGCACCCAGAACAGTTCTAATGTTACAAGCTTGCCATCATAACAATAGAAGAACCCTTTTGGGTGCTGTATAGGACCGTTTTATGAAAGGTTCTGTGTAGAACCATTGAGAAGAGTTCTTTTGTGATGCAAGAGAACCCTCATGCGATCATTTTAAGAGTCTAGGCTATAAAAATCAGTGTTAAACATAAATGTAGATCAAGGTTCCACAGTGAGAAAACTCTGGAGCTACAATTTCACAGGCCTGTCTGGCTCACAGGTTATGCCACTACATATAGGCCATCAAATATCCATAAAAACGGGTATCAAACACTGAAATACACCATATATATCAAAAGGTATGTGGACAACCAGCTTGATGGACGTCCCATTTCCAAACCCATAGGCTTCAATTCAAAGTTACCCAACTTCGTGGCTCTTCTGGATTTTGGAGCGTGTCTGTGGGAATCTCAGTCAAAAGAGCATTAGTGAGGCCGGACACTGATGTTGGACAAGAAGGCCAGGCTCGCAGTTCACTTTCCAGTTCACCGCGAAGGTGTTCTAGATCATGTCTTCATGGAGCTCACTTTGTGCACAGGGGCACAGTCATTCCAGCCTTCCATTCCCCAAACTGTTGCCACAAAGTTGGAATCATATGCTGTAGCATTAATATCACCCTTCACTTGGAACTAAGGGGCCCAAACCCTGAAAAACAGCCTATTATCCCTCCTCCACCAAATGTCAAACCCATGCATACTGATGGGTCATGCTCTCATGGCATCTGCCAATGTTAGACTCATCTGTCAGTCTGCCAGATAACCAGAACATTTCCACTGCTCCAGAGACTAATGGCTTTACACCTGTCCAGCCGACACTTGGCATTGCGCATAGTGATCTTAGGCTTGTATGCAGTCACTTAGTCACGGAAACCCATTTTGTGAAGCTCCCGACACACCGTTCTTGGGCTGATGTTGCTCCCGGAGGCACTCAGCAGCCACGCCTCTGTGAGTTTGCATGGTCTATGAATTTGTGGATAAGCTGTTGTTGCTCCTAGACGCTTCTGTTTCACGATAATATCACTTGGAGTTGATGGAGGCCGATCTGGCAGCAGGGCAGAAATTTCAGAAACCGGCTTGTGGCAAAGGTGGCATCCTATGATAATGCCGTGCTTAAAGTCACTGAGCTACAGTCTCAGCGACTACACGGTTTTCAGCGATGTAGCTGAAACCCCTGAACTCAATAATTAGAAGGACCGTCCACATACTTTTGGCCATGTAGTGTAACTAGCTAATGGCAAGGCATGGATAATGCAAAGACATGACTTTAGAATGACCTGCAGGCACCAAGGTCACCATTCATGTTAAGGAAGCATGAGTTCAGTTCAGTGATGAGCACTTTTTAATTGATTTTATAATTGATTGACTGCTTTATATTGACATTCAGCAGGGCTGCAGATTAATTTAGCCCTTTTTTCTCTAGGACTAGATCATTATAAATAATAAAAAAGTGAGAACTTATGGAGTTTAAACTGTTTTATTCTGCTTGGGTTTGCAGGAGGAGACGGTGGTCTTGATGGTTTAGGGGGGCCAGGCCTGCTGCTGGGGAGCCCGGACAAGAAGAAACGCAAGTCCAGTACACAGGTACAAGAATCAAGTGGCCTGTATAGATGGTCTGTTCAAAACTTTGTAACTCCTTTCTTATTACTTCTTATTCTTTCTCCATGTTCTTCTTCTTCTTATTCCATTTCACAAATTTGCATCATGTGAAGCCGGACTTATACAAATGCTTCCAAATTACTTGGAATAAATTGCTGTTACAAACATACATAAAGGATTACGAACGTTTTATTTCGTTTATAAACTTACTAATTTGTAGATGAGGTTTTCTCACCACAGCAACAGTGCAAAACTGTGGAAAATTAAACAAAGTTTGTTTGAACTGTTGATGAAGGACTTGTTTCTCAAGTAACTGTAATACTGGACTGTGCAGAAGTCAGAGTCCAGTCAAAATAGTTGGTGGCAGTCGTGGGTTGGAGGTTAGGGAACTGGCCCTGTGACCGGAAGGTTGCTGGTTCAATCCTCAGCACCGACAGTCCATGACTGAGGTGTCCTTGAGCAAGACGCCTAACCCCCAACTGCTCCCCGGGCGCTGTGGATAGGGCTGCCCACCGCTCCGGGCAAGTGTGCTCACTGCCCCCTAGTGTGTGTATTCACTAGTGTGTATGTGGTGTTTCACTTCACGGATGGGTTAAATGCAGAGGTGGAATTTACCCATTTGTGGGGCCTTCTGCCCAGTGACTGCTGGGATAGGCTCCAGCTCCCCCTACAACCCAGAAGGATAAGTGGCTCACAAAATGTGTATACTTTTAGACTCCCTGTAAAACGTCATAGACACACCTGGACGGAAAAAAACAGCCCCCATAAAATATCAAAGGATGTATAAATGATTTGATGTGCATGTGTATGAAACTCATAACTTGGAGATGTTTATTTGACTCACTCATTGATGTTATCAAGTCTATTCAAATTCCAGCTGCATTAGTAAACAATGCAGTTTTAGTTTTGTAGCCCAGATTTTGTTCACCTGCCAAATCCGGCGACACTGATTACAAAAGTGCCATAGGTCATCTTAAAAATCACAAACTGACTTTTCTCAGAATAGCCACGGTTGTTTCTGGAGGCGCTTATTAAAATTCCTGCCAGGCGTATAGTTCTGTATAATTTCGTGAAGTTATATAAACTTTATAATTAGGCAGTCATGAGCTGAAGGTTAGGGAACCAGTTGATCCCCTGAGGTGACCGAGGGTGACGACTGAAGTGCCCTTTAGCAAGACACCTAACCCCCACCTAACTGCTCTCTGGGTGCTGTGGATAGGACAGCCCACCACTGCGGTCAAGTGTGTCCCCTTGTGTGCGTGTTCACTAGTGTGTATGTCATGTTTGACTGCACGGAGGGGTCAAATGCGTAGGTGAAATTTCCCCGTTGTGGGACTAATAAGGTCTCTTAATAATTATGACTGCATTTACTACAAATTCCTACATAGTCCGTCATTAAACTGACCCACACTCCATCTCTATGCTCCTACAGACTCTTTCCTTCGCACCACTGTCCGAATATGCTCCTCCGGCGAACCCCAGCTCCGATCACTTGGTGGCCTCCAATCCTTTTGACGACAACTACAACTCTCCTTCTCCCTCTCTGAAGCCACTGAACACCACCAACCCTTATTTCAGCCCCTCTCCCTATTCAGGATTTGGTGGCTATGCCCCTCCCCGGTTGGTGCACCATATCCAGAATAGGATGCCCTCTCCTTATGGGGGACCTTACCAGATGCGGAATCAGCCACCGCACCCATTCTCACAGAACCCAATGGGCCCGATGGTTATGGGCTTCAACCGGCCGCCCGGCTTCAATTATGGGCATCCTGACAATCCGGCCTTCGCTAATCAGCCCATGTTTAACAACGGTGGTGGCATGCACCTTCCGCCTGGCCAACCCTTTAGACCAGGTCCTGGAGAGAACTTGAACCAGTTGCTCCTTCCCAATGTGAATCAAAGCCACAGTGGTCCGGATGGCTCAGGTCCAGGGTTCGGTCCAGAAGGAACCGGGAATCTGCCGCCGGCGGTCAAACCAAGCCCTGATATGAGCCCTGGACTTCCTCAGCAACCCAGCAACTTTGGCCAGTCCAACACGCCCACATCCACAGCCAAACAGGACCCAAGTGAAACCGCAAACAGCAAAAATGTCAGCCAGAATGCCACATCACCACGGAAACAGAGCCAGACTTCTGAGGAGGTAGGTGGAGGTCAAGACGCCCAGGTGGAGCCTAAGGGAAAGAACAGGGGAAACGTCACGGCTGGCCTAGACGGAGGGATGGAGAAGATCAATGGTGTGATCCACCCCAGCACCGACCCTTTGAAGAAGTCCCCTCAGCCTCCTGAACCTCCCACGGAGAGGAACCAGAGGACTGGGACTACCTGCCGAAGTGGCGCTGCTTTGGCCAATAATAAACCTTCGGCTCACCCTGGCAGGCAGAACAACTCCACCTCCTCGTCAGAGCCTGTATACCCGTGTGGAATCTGCCTCAGTGAGGTGAATGATGACCAGGAGGCGATTTTGTGTGAGGCCTCCTGTCAGAAGTGGTTCCACAGGGTCTGTACAGGGATGACGGAGACAGCCTATAACTTGCTGACGGCTGAGATGGATGCTGTGTGGGGCTGCGACAGCTGTATGGAGGAGAAAGGAGCACAGCTCCTTAAAACACGGGAGAATCCAGGCCTGCCTACAGCGAACAGTGAAGGACAATCTTGAATGTTGTTTTTTTTTTTTCAGTTTTTTTTTTTTGTTGTTGTTGATGAAATTGAAGTTGCCAAATGCAGAAGTATCGAGCTGCAGTTCTGCAGACTAAAGATACAAAGAAGCCCCTTGGATATGTTTCTTCTTCAGAGTTAAAAGGTTAGGGTGAAGGTTAGCTAGTAAACAGACGTCCAAGCAAGTTAACCTTTGCCAAAGCTGAAGAGGCCTATAAACCAACTGCTTCTTCAAAATAAAGGGTTATGGTAAAAGTCATTTTATGTTAGCTACTTAGCTACCTTCAGGCCAAAATGAGGCTTCTTCTGCTTAGCTAGTTACCTTCAGGCTTCTTCTGGCTTGTTTACTTCAGCCTAAGCTGAGTTCTTCTCTAAAATAAATTAATTAGGGTTAAGGTAAGGGTTAGCTAACTTCAGCCCAAGCTGAGGCTTCTTCTAGCCAGCTAACGTCTATCTAGCTAACTTCAGCCCAGGCTGAGGCTTCTTCTAGCCAGCTAACGTCTAGCTAGCTAACTTCAGCCCAGGTTGAGGCTTCTTCTAGCCAGCTAACGTCTATCTAGCTAACTTCAGCCCAGGTTGAGGCTTCTTCTAGCCAGCTAACGTCTAGCTAGCTAACTTCAGCCCAAGCTGAGGCTTCTTCTAGCCAGCTAACGTCTAGCTAGCTAACTTCAGCCCAAGCTGAGGCTTCTTCTAGCCAGCTAACGTCTATCTAGCTAACTTCAGCCCAGGTTGAGGCTTCTTCTAGCCAGCTAACGTCTATCTAGCTAACTTCAGCCCAGGTTGAGGCTTCTTCTAGCCAGCTAACGTCTATCTAGCTAACTTCAGCCCAAGCTGAGGCTTCTTCTAGGCAGCTAACATCTATCTAGCTAACTTCAGCCCAAGTTGAGGCTTCTTCTAGCCAGCTAACGTCTATCTAGCTAACTTCAGCCCAAGTTGAAGAATTTTCTGATTATCTAACCGAAGCCCGTGATGAGGCTTCTTCACGTTAACTGCCTTGAGCCCATCCTGAGGCTTCTTTCAAACCGTTTTCTCCTGGTAAAATGAATGGATTTGGGTGAAGGGGAGGGTTAGCTAACTTCAGCTTCTTCCAGGCTGATCTATTTTTTTTAGACAAATGAATTGAGGCTAAGCTAAAGGTTGGCTCGTTGTGTAAAACACTGAAAGGGTGATTCCAAGTTATCTTTCTGATGTAATTTAAATCGTAAACATGTTGTTCCTGTCTCTGAAACATTGCTAACCAACCTCCGTTAGATTCTCAGCTCACATTTAATATTAGGTACTTCACCAACAGCTTGGCTCACTGGCTCACTTGGTCAGATATCTAGCTCGATTTTTGCCCAAGCTGAGGTTTCTTTGCCCACCCTGGGCCTTTATCTGCAGGGAGGCAGCTAGATTTCACTGTGCCAGTCGGAGTTATTGGCTTCTGGGCTCGGTTTCAGTGCTCTTGGAGGAGAGCTCGTTTTCTCCGCTCTCCTCTCCTCTTTTCTCTCGCGGTAGTTGATCTGTAAAATGTTGCAATCTCCCTTTGAAACAAAGAGGGAGAGGCTTTTATAAGCTTCTTTACTTGGACCTTGAGGTTCATCCAGCACCTTTGCTCTACGAAATCTCCGTCTGTTTGGATTGAAGTGTAAATACAGAGACCAGGGCTTTAGCTTTGTGTTGTCTGAGGTCAGATGTCTTCCTTGTGCCTGCCCGAACTCATCTTCTGGTGTAGAAGCTCATCGTTCGAATACTTGGACCGTTTGTTCTGAGCCTGTGGTTCCATGCTGTTTTCCCGTCCTCCTCTTCGGTACCTTGTATGGTGGGTTCTCTGGTTTAGAGGTCGATTCATAATTTCTGCGAACGGTGCGTTCAGGCTCATTCAGCTGAACGGTTTGGAGAACTTTTTTTTTTTTTTAATTGTTCAGGATGCTGGTGAGGAGAAACGCTTTGCTGCTATACGTGTTCACTGTTGGCTCAACCCGAACACGACCTCAGGTTTGAGGGTTGTGTTTTCTGCCCAGTCGTGAGTGCTGTGTGCCAAAGGAAGATGTGTCAGAAACTCGGAGCAGCTCAGTAAAGGCCTATGAAGAAGGCTGGATTGTAAAAAGTGCTCTAGTTGCTGCCTTTGAACATCCGATTGTAGTTTTCCGAAGCTATGTGTCATTTTGGCAGAGCAGCGAATGAAGAACTAAAGCTTGTGAGCTCAGTTGGTCAAAGCTCCTGGCGCTGAATGTAGAGAATATCATTTTTGTGTACTGTAACATTTTTTTCCCGTTGGTGACCAGAGCGGTCCAGTACATTTGTCGATGTAGAGGATTGATGTGTCCCAGTATGTAGTTGAGTCTTGGTGAGCAGTGTAGCTTGCTTGTGCTCTGTAACTTGCCTCGTTCTCCTTCTTTTCTCATTCATTTCATTCAGTGTGCCATTTATTATGTGATTATTTGCAGCGCAAGTGCTCTGGTCCAGCAGAGGTCACAGAGAGCCCCTAATAATAATGACGACGATGATGATGATCATGAAAATAATAATAGAGAAGCTGATTGTGTGCACTAAAATGCTCTTGAATATATCAATCACCTTTGATGTTTAATTGCATTTCCTTTCCATTTTTTTCCATTTTCTTTGATAAGATTGTGTTACTTGAAGGCGGTTCAAGAACAACTTTTAATAAGAAATTGCACAGAATATATCAAATGCTTTTGCTTTTTAATCAGTTAATTTAATCATTTGTATGACAATTTGTCACGTCCTACCCCTGGATTTATCGATAGTACTTAATAAAACAGCTCTATGTCCATGGAATATTAAACATCTTGTTTCAAAAGACTGTAAATGTGTATTCCCACATCGAGAGGATGGATTGTTTTTCATTCATGTTGTTTACTGTTGGATGTTTTATACAACTGCCCTTTTGAATTTGATATTGTTCTAATATTGTTTTGCTTTTGACTGTTTAGCGTGCAGCAGTTGAAGCAGTTTGGCCTCCTGAATGTAAAGTTCAAACGAGATCTTCTCTGTAATTTGACAGTGCCGGTGTGTTGCGGTGATTATCTAATCTTGTCGTGTTTATGTACCAAGGAATCGCACACACTAAAGCCCCGTTTACATACTTTATTATTTTTTTGTTCGTTTGTTTTAAAACATGCCCTCAACTCAATTCAGAAGTGTTTCACACCAATTGGAACACGCCCTTCCTGTGCTAGATCAGCGTCATGAGAAAATGAGTCAGTCATGCGCTGCTGTCGGATCAAAACCTCGTATCTCCAAAATTGTAACTTCACAGTAGAAGGTAAAAACACGCTCCACTTTTAATGTAAGTCAATGGAACCAGAATTTTTCCTAACTTTAGGTCATTTCTTTTGGTCCAATCATCATGAAATTTGCAGACAGTATGTAGGACTATTTTTCAAATTATGTCAAAAACTAAAAAAATGACTAAAATGGAGATTCAAGGTTTTGTTATGACAGCAGCGAATAGTGACTCTGTAATGTAGCACCATTTTTTCTGAGAAGTCTTAACATTATGTACATGATTTTTACATTTACAGCATTTAGCAGACGCTCTTATTCAGACTGATGTACAAGAAGCGCTTTGTCTCTGTAGAGAAAGTATCTTTACTAGCTACCAGTAGGTTAGAGAGAAAGACAGTGCTGAGCTCAGATACTGCTAGATACAAAAGTCACTGTTGATATCGAGAGAAAAGGAACCGAGTTGAACACAGAACGATGCAATATAATACAATACAATACTGTACAGTACAATACTGTACAATACAGTATACTACAATACAATACTGTACAGTACAATACACTACAATACAATACTGTACAGTACAATACAGTACAATACAATACACTACAATACTGTACAGTACAATACACTACAGTACAGTACAATACACTACAATACAGTACAATACTGTACAGTACAATACTGTACAGTACAATACAATACACTACAATACTGTACAGTACAATACACTACAATACAGTACAATACAATACAGTACACTACAATACAATACTGTACAGTACAATACAATACACTACAATACTGTACAGTACAATACAGTGCACTACATTACACTACAATACACTACATTACAATACACTACAATCAAAACTTAATCCAGTGCTCATTGAAGTGCTGTGTAAAAAGGTGTGTCTGGCTCTAAGCTTTGGTTTAAACTGAGTGTTTTGTAATGCGTTCCAACTATCAAATATACAAGTGATCAAATAATCCAGTGATTATTTTTATCAATACTCATATAATCAGTTTTTTTAAGGCTAAACAATGAAAATGAGCTGAAGCGAACATTGTTTACTTAGCTTTGGAAGTAACCTGGGTACCACCCCTGTGCTGCTAGCGCTTTTAAGGGGATTTCGGTGTTTAGTTAGCACCAAGCTACTTTGCAGCTTAGAGTATATTTAGGCCAGCTCTGCTTAAACGCAGACGTGTGACGTTCAGCTGGCGTTTCCTTTACTTTTTATCTTCCGGATGTCCGGTAAAGACCGACTCTGTTACTGCTGTCGCCTTCTAGCCTGTTAGCTGCCTGCTGAGCTGATGAACCTACACCGAGTACGTGCAGTATGCAAATTTACTTCATATGCATGCAGGTCATGAGATCCTGCTGGTGTAGGTTTCCTCTCTTTCAGTAAAAGCTATTCGAGTGCTAACAGCTCCCCCTTGTGGCGAATCTGCAGTATGCTAAACACGACTTTATTGCGGTTGTTAAAATTACGAACTAATCAAAACCAATTAATCAGGAATGTACATTCTAATCCGTTTTAATTGATTAATTGTGACAGCCCTTCGTTTTGGTGTTGATAGCTGTGTAGCCTTTAGCTTGCAGACTCCCGTGTAACAGATGGAGCAGATTGCTACGTCTGTCCTAGTCACAGCAAACCGACTGGTAGACACTTAAAAGATGGTTCTTCAAGTGTTCTTTAGTAAAGGCAGTGGTTCTGTTTTGAACCATGAGTTCTGTATAGAACCATTTCAAGCTTAAATGGTTCTTTTCATGGTGAAAAGGTTCTTCAGATTCATGATTGCAGCAATACAAGAACCCTTTTCAAAAAGGTTCTATATAGAACACATCGTCAAACTCAAGAACTATGTCACCATGCAAAGAACCATTTGAGCATGAAATCGTTCTTTGCATGTGGAAATGGTTCTTCAGACTGATAGTTCTAAAAGAACCTTTTTGGGTTCCTTTTTCAAAAAGGTACTGCATAGAACCATATGCAACACGTGTTCTGTTTATCTCAAGAACTGTTTCACCGTGCAAAGAACCAACCAAATTGTTCTTTGCATGGGGAAGCAGTCCTTCAGATTGATGGTTCTGACAACAGAAGAACCCTTTTTGGTGCTATATAGAACCATATACAGCACATTCTCTGTCAATCTGGAGAACCATTTCAGCATGCAAAGAACCATTTAAGCATGAAATTGTTCTTTGCCTGGTGAAATGGTTCTTCAGGTTCATGGTTGCAACAATAGAAGAACCCTTTTCAAAAAGGTTCGGTATAGAACCATGTACAAGAGATTATCCATCAATCTGAAGAACCACTTAAGCATGAAATTGTTCTATGCATGCTGATATGGTTCTTTAGATTGATGGTTCTAACAGTAGCAGAACCTTTTCAAAAAGGTTCAATATAGAACCTTATACATATACAACACGACATTGTTCTTTATAGACCTCATGGTTCTAAATAGAACCATTGCCTTTACTAAAGAACCCTAAAGAACCATTTTAAGAGTGTTATTTTGAGATGTGAAGTATTTTAATGTATTACTTTTGAGCAGCGCAGTGCAGAACTTTTATGGCGTTTGAAGTAGAACTGCGTCAGACCGCTGTGATTTCTGGGCAGGTTCTACTCCTGAAGTAGGCTCGGTTCCTGACCCGTCCAAGGGCTCGTCTGATAAACTTCGACCTGAGCTGTTAAAGTAATGGAACGGTCCTTGAGCTGGCATCTGGGGTCTCCTCAAGGCAACGTTTACGAGGGCATGTTAAAGTCAGTACTGAAACAAGTGTTCAGAGAACCTCTTTCTCGGTTCCTCTCTCTGTTTCTCCTGCCACATCTTTAATGCGCTTACAGGGAATCTATGACTGTGACTGAACCCTCGGAGAGAAAAACGAACAGAAACGAATGTCCCTTTTCTCATAAACGTGTTATAATTTGCTCAAATGTTTATTTTTCCTCAGTTGCTTGTTTTTGAAGTGGTCGGCTGTATGAAGACTGTTTGACACCTGGTGCCTTAGCCTTGCTTCGCTGGTTTAAACCATGACCCATCAGGTATAGAACGCACTTTGTGTGGTCAGATCAATACCTTATGGAGCACCTGGTGCAACTGATTTGGATGTACACCTGAAAATAAACCCTAAATTAAAGACTAACGTGGACTAGTGACGATATTCTCAGAATCTGGCTCAGTCGTTATAGGAGAGGCAGATGCTCTGCAATGATGCCTCTCAGTATAAGTGTGGGTTGTTTTAATACACTGACCTTGCCTTTGTTAAGTGTGCCATGCAAATGAATTAAATGGACTTCACATGGTAAAGTTAAAGCCTTTGGTGTCTGTGTTGTCTGTGAGCTGTAAAAGACCAAGCTTAGCCTTTCCAGTGACCCTGTGTTCAGTCCCATAGCAGGGAGCTTGTGTGGGCTACCTTTCGGAAAGGTGAAGGCCTTGTAATGTAGTTTTCTCAACGCTGCTCCTGGACTGCACGGTTTAAAGGGCTCCTATCAGGGAAAATTGAATTTCCCTCACATGAAATAAAGGAGTATGATAGCAGTATGTAGACGCTGTCAAAGTTGCAAAATATTCCATTTTACACCCCCCCCCCCCACCTCCCTTCACTGTTTTTGTGATGTCACACAAACCATTATATTTACATACAGTAGATCCACCCATTCAGACCACAGCAGTTTAGCTTTACTCATTCACACCCACTTCCAACACGTGCATTCATGAGATCCTGCTGGTGCAGGTTTCCTCTCTTTCAATAGAAGGCTACATAAAAGCTATTCGAGTGCTAATAGCTCCCCCTTGTGGAGAACCATTCACACTGATATTATGAGGACTGTTTCGACCCAGACTGCTTTTTGAATGAGGCACAACGCAGGGTGGCCAATCAAAACACAGCTCATTTACATATTACTTAAAGGTGCAGAGACAAAAACTTTTAACTGTAAGAGATAAAAAGGAATGAACACACTTAAAAATGATGGTTCTTCAAGGGTTCTTTATAAAACCATGAACACTCAGAGAACCCTGTGCATGATTAAAGGGTTCTTTGCATTGTGAAAGGGTTCTTCAGATTTATGGAGAGCGTGCTGTAGATAGTTCTATATAGAACCTTTTTTGTAACGCGTTCTATATAGCCCCCAGAAGGGTTCTTCTATTGTCGATAGCAGGTTGTAACCATGGAAGAACCCTTTGTAAAAAGGTTCTGTATACAGCACATTCTCCATTTATCTGAAGAACCCTTCCGTGATGTACAGAACCCTTTAATCATGCAAAGGGTTCTTTCGTTGTTCATGGGTTTATTTAGAACCATTTTCTTTACTAAAGAACCTTTAAAGAACCATCATTTTTATGCGTGTAGGGCCCTAACCTAACATAACCAAACCTGTAGTACTGCAAGAACAACTAAGGCTAAGTTCACATTACAAGCCTCAAATCTGATTTTTTGCTCAGATCCGATCTCTGACCCGATGGTTCTCACTCGTTTAGGTAAGAGACTCAAATCTGTCATTAATGTGATGAACCGGCTCCTGAACTGACCCTCATGAGCTCCTCCTACTCAGTAACATCACGTGACTGAATCACTGCATCGCCAAATCAAATCAAATTTATTTGTAGCGCTTTTTACAACGGATGTTGTCGCAAAGCAGCTTCACAGAATTCCAGAAAAGACAGAGTTTTAACAAGAAGTGTAAAAAAAAACCCCAGGTGAGCAAGCCAGGAGCAACAGTGGCAAGGAGAACCTCCCTCAGAGCTGAGGAAGAAACCTTGGGAGGAACCAGGCTCACAAGGGGGGACCCATCCTCCTCTGTTCAGACTCCCTACAAGTGATTATACTACTAATATAACTAGCAGTAGTATTGGTATTAGTAATAGCTGGGAGTCTATGAGAACATCAGTGTAGGGTGGGCAGCTAGTCCAAGGCAGGTGGTGGTAGCTGGGGCGTGGGCAGCTGGTCTGAAGTGGGTAGCAGGAGGGCTCGGCAGTCAGTCGTCCTTCAGTGTCCGGCTGGACATGTGGGGGGTTGTATACCCGGAAAAAAGGCAGGGAGAGGGAATTAGTTTTATTCTGTCTGTTTGTACATAAAACAGGGAATGTGAACATTCCCAGAGTGTGGCTAACAGCTCCGGCAGATCTGACTATGACAGCTTAACTAACAGGAGAGAACCAGAAGGACACACAGACACGGCAGCACTCTGAAACAGTTCGGCATCCCTCCACTCCACCGTCCACAAACCTGAGTGACCGGGTGCGAGCAGCGGGACGACAGCACCAGTTTACTATAATTCCCTGTGTCCATGGACCCCTGGATCTGCTGCCTTTATCTAAGGGGGAACATTACCTACAAAAAGCTAAACTGAACAAGTGAGTTTTCAGCCTAGTCTTAAAGATTGAGACTGTGTCTGAGTCCCGAACAGTTTCTGGAAGATCATTCCAGAGTTTGGGGGCTTTATAAGAAAAAGCTCTTCCCCCAGCTGCAGCCTTGGGAATACTGGGGACTATTAATAAACCAACACTCTGAGATCTGGGTAGTCGTGATGGCTCATAATGGGAAATAAGGTCTTGCAGGTACTCAGGAGCAAGACCATGTAGGGCTTTATACGTCAATAAGAGAATTTTATAATCAATACGGAATTTAACAGGTAGCCAATGAAGTGATGATAGCGCTGGACTGATATGATCAGATGTTCTAGTTTTAGTGAGGACCCTGGCTGCGGCGTTTTGGACTAGTTGGAGTTTGTTTAAATTCCTGCTCGTACATCCTGACAGTAGCGCGTTACAGTAGTCTAGCCTAGAAGTAATAAAGACATGTACTAGTGTTTCTGCATCACGCAGGGACAGGGCATTTCTGATCTTGGCAATGTTGCAAAGATGTAGAAAAGCTGTTTTAGTGATGCTGCCTGTGTGTTGATTGAATGATAAATCTGAATCCATTATGACGCCAAGATTATTTGCTGCTGAGCCAAACTAACGAGCAGAACGAGCTTCGCTGAGAAGATCATTAACTCTGATCAGCTCTCAGCTTCATTATTAGAGCCAGGCGAAGGAGAAAAAGGCTGAATGATGGCACAGTGGGGAAAAAACCCCACATGAATTCCGATCTGAGCGGCACATTAAGGTCACATGGCCACGATTCGGATTCGTTTCAGATCTAGGACCACACATGAAAGTGATTTGAAAAGATCAGATTTGTGTCCACACAGCCCTAAACCATCAGATCTGAGTCACATTAAGGCAAAAAATCAGATTTGTGCCACTTCTGCCCGATAATGTGAACAAAGCCTAATAGTTCGCACCGTATTTTGAGGGGGAGGGGCGTAGATTTCCCACCAGAATGTTGATTTTAAAAGGTGTTAGTACGTTTGAGGATAAGAGGAGGGTTAAAATTACATTTCCAGAAAAACTATTTTAAAAACAAGATGGTTAAAAAACAAGGGATATGGGCCCTTTAACCACACACTCACGAAGAGGGGCGTTTGGTTAGTCTCCTCCCCCTAGCAACCAGCCGGCATCATAGCAACCACGCTCTCCCACTAAGCAGGCAGCTAAGCTAACCGGTCTCCTGCGGTCAGGATGCCGCTGCTGGTCAGAGACTACACGTGGACCCAGACCGAGACCACGGTGTACATCAGTGTCCCGTTAAAGGGCGTGAAGCCGGCGAAGGTGGACGTGCTTTGCACGGAGGAGTTCCTGAAGGTGAGAAGAGTCGAGCCGAGTCTGCAGCTCTCTCTCTCTCTCTCTCTCTCTCTCTCTCTCTCTCTCTCTCTCTCTCTCTCTCTCTCTGTCTCTCTCTCTGTCTCTCTCTCTCTCTCTCTCTCTGTCTCTCTCTCTCTCTCTCTCTCTCTCTCTCTCTCTCTGTCTCTCTCTCTCTCTCTCTCTCTCTGTCTCTCTCTCTCTCTCTGTCTCTCTCTCTCTCTCTCTCTCTCTCTCTCTCTCTCTCTCTCTCTCTGTCTCTCTCTCTCTCTCTCTCTCTCTGTCTCTGTCTCTGTCTCTCTCTGTCTCTCTCTCTCTCTCTCTCTCTCTCTCTGTCTCTCTCTCTCTCTCTCTCTCTCTGTCTCTCTCTCTCTCTCTGTCTCTCTCTGTCTCTCTCTCTCTCTCTCTCTCTCTCTCTCTGTCTCTCTCTCTCTCTCTCTCTCTCTCTCTGTCTCTCTCTCTCTCTCTCTGTCTCTCTCTCTCTCTCTCTCTCTCTCTCTCTCTCTCTCTCTCTCTCTCTCTCTCTCTCTCTCTCTCTCTCCATAGCGCTGCAACTGGCTAAAGGGCAACTCCACCCGTTTTCCAAAAATCCTGCGTAATTAAACAGCTAAGATGTAAACAAAGCCATTCCGAGCGATTTTGGGGTGAAACGCTCCGTTCTAGAGAAATGTATTGAGTCAGAATCGTCTCAGTGGTGGTGATAGGAACCAGACGTCCACCTCTAAAGGCTCCCTCACAGAAAGCTCCTACATGAAATGCAATACACTTACATACAGTTTTGGCTTCAAATGTATTATAGTGCATTTATTTCAGTCCATTATAGCGGAGGGGTACATGTAGGGTGTTGTAAGGCAAAATAGTCCCCAGGGAAAACTGACTTTTTCCAGGTTTATTACCATTTTATCCTTATCCTTCCAGATAAACACTCAGAACATACATTTTAGGATTACTGGTAGTTTCGGATCGTAAATAAAAGGTCTGTATTTGTGTTGTGGCCCTGGCCCTGGGCCCTATCACCGCCACTGTAAAGACATCTGAACCATTTCACACCAAACCGCTCTCTGTTTACATCTCAAAGACTGATTTTTTCAAAAACCCCTTTAACAGAGCAGTGCCCTTTTTATCCCCCAGGTTAGTTTCCCTCCGTTTCTGTTTGAAGCCTTCCTTTCCGAGCCTGTAGATGATGATAAAAGTGTGGCCAAACTGGGAAACGGCACTGCGGTGTTTACGCTGCCGAAGAAGAACGAAGGCCTGTGGACGCAGCTCAGCAGGGATGTGGGTATGTGTTGTTTTCTGTCTTTCACACTTACACCACAGCCGTACGGAGCCTCGCTGGTGACATCCTGTATAAATAAAAATAATGTGTGCCCATGCCTTATTAACGTGTGGGAACGAGGTCCTAACACGTGGCCACGACTTGGTAAGACATGGGAATGAGATGATTAGATCCTAATGCGTGGCCACGCCTTACTAAGTCATGGCCACGCATTAGGATCTTGTTCCCACACCTTAATAAGTCGTGGCCACACATTATTTTTATTTATACAGGATGTCACCAGCGGGGCTCCGTACAGCCGTGTAGTAAATCCCATTTCTGTGATTTTCATGCGTCAGAAATGCTGAAACTGTTGTGATGAGAAGAAACGTGTCTACATTTGTGGTAAATATTTGATCTTTTCGTTATTATTTGGGATTTTTAGCATCATATTTTCTACAAAGCTCTAATTCTACGCTGCCCTGATTGGTTTGAGACGGTTAAGCACTGTATTTAATTCAGAGCAAAAGACTGCAATGTAGTATTCTATCTCTGTGCAACGCTCTGATCATATAAACATAACAGCAAATGAATAGGGGGCACCAAGATGGTCATTTTTACCATTAACAGTAGCTTCCATGAAAGAGACCATCAGTGAATGCCTTCATGAAATTGTTTTAACGTTAGATAGATAGATTTTTCAAATACTGTATTGAAAGTGGTTCACTCATCGAGTGAAATTGCACCAATTCTTCAAAATATCTCCACAATTCAATCATTAAAATGTAAACAGAGTCATTCAGAGCGGTTTGGTGTGAAGCGCTCTGTTCTAGACAAGCTTACCAATCAGAACGGTTCACAGTGGTGGTGATAGGAACCAGACGTCCACCTCTAAAAGCTCCTCACAGAAAGTTCCTACATGACATGATTATGAATACACGGACTGAAGCCTGACACAATAGCTTTATGAAAGGATTTTGGGTTAAAGATTTGAAAAAATATCTGTCCGTGGTGGAGGGATACATGCAGGGCGTTGTGAAGCAAAATAGTCCCCAACGAAAACCTAATCTTATTGTTGTTAGTAGTAGTATTATTATTATTTTCAGATTGTTGATTATTTTACCATCATCAACATTCCATATAAAGCTCAGATGTAGGTTCTCTGGTGGTTTGGGTGGTAAATAAAGTGTCTATATCTGTGTTGTAGTCATGGCGACGCCTGGTTCCCATCACCACCACTGTAAAGACACCTGGACCATTTCACACCAGACCGCTCTGAATGACTCTGTTCACGTCTTAGTAACTGTACTACGCAGATATTTTGAGAAATTGGTGGAATTCCCCTTTAACAGTTAGTGTGTGCAATGAAAGGAGCCACATAGCAAACAAATGCAGTTATTATTGGGACACCCCCCACTTTTTAATAACATCTCCACCATTTCAAGTGTTTTTACAGGTTTTTGTAGCGAGCTTTATAAAGACGATATAAAATATTTGGCCTAAAACCATTTTTTTTCTATTACTGAGTTTAAAAACAGTAGCAGTATCAACACAAACCTCAAACATTTGGAGTTTAGTAGTATAGTGGTTGTTTTAGTAGTAGTGTAGTAGTTTAGAAGTATTTGAAGTCCAGGGATGTTTCACTGCTGCTTTTCACTGTCTAACCGAACCGTTTTGCCTTATTACAGACAAAGCCAAACAAAGAGAGATTCGAGACGAGGCCATCCTCAAAACTCAAAACAAGGCTGCAGAAAAATCCATGGCCAAAGCCGCAAAGATTCAGCAGGAAAAGAAGTACACACTGGAGACAATGATGAAGGTCATCGACTCCTTATATCATCATTAACGCTGAATACTCTCGAGTCACTGTTAACCCAGTAGCTCCAGAGTTAAGCTTCAGTCATTAAACACGAAAGGCTCATATCATGTAAAACCCTATTTTCACGACTTTTTGACTGCTTATTAAATTTATAGTTTTGCGATATTACAAAAAACAGCAAATTTCCATTTATCCCCCTATTCCGACCTATAGCAGTTCAGCCCCACCCATTCACAGTGAAGTTATAAGGAGTGTTTCAGCTCAGACTGAGCCCATATGAAGGCACAGTACAGGGCAGCCGATCCAAAAAAAGATTATTTGCATCATTATATCAGTTAAAGACACAGAAACAGAAAAGCCTGTTTAATTCTAGTCTTTAGCAAAAGGCATACTAACGATAACGGAAGCATTTAGAAGAATTAATTTTCTTCTAATACTGGTTACGTGTGTGCAGCTTGAGGAAGAGGAGCGGGCGAGAATTCAGACGATGAAGGACGAAGAGTGTGCGAGAGCCACAGCCGAACTGGAGGCCTGGAAGGAAAAGCAGAGGAAAACGGCGGAGGAAGAGGATGCTCGACGAATGCTACAAGGAGCCAGCACACAGGCTGATAAACAAGTTCCTAAACAGAGAAAGCCTGAGAAAGCTGCACAGCCCCCCAGCAGAACTGAGGGTGAGGAAGTAAAATGAGTGTGTCTGACTTCACCACCAGTTTTACGCTGATTCATTTTCATTAGTTCAGTGTCTTAGGCTTATTACATACCGTGCAAAAAGTCCGAGACCAAACGTTTCCAAACTAAATGTATTGAAAGATGTAGAAAAAGTGGCTCCTAACAACCGTGCAAGATCTGCTAGACTGCCTAAAGTAAACAGACCAAATTTGCAGATAAAACAAAGAAGCTGCTGGTGCTCTCAGAACAGTGGACTGACCACTCCAGAGTTTGAGGTTACTTGGATCATGAGTAGCAGAAGATGCGAGTCCAGCTTCTAAGACCGAACCTTAGAGGTGGTATAGAACCCAATGCTGTAACAATTTCCTAATAATGTAATATTGTCCATAAACATATTTGGGATAACACCCAGTAATAACTTCTTTAATAGTGTAATGCAATGTGTGAACTGGTAATATTATATTATTATATTATATTATATTATATTATATTATATTATATTATATTATATTATATTATATTATATTATATTATATTATGGAGTTTGCATGTTCTCTCAGTGTCTGTGTGACTTTACCCCCACAGTCCAAAGACAGGCAGTCAGGCCAATTGGACCTGGTAAATTGCCCCTAGGTGTGAGTGAATGTGTCTGTCTGTCTGTCTGTCTGTCTGCCCTGTGATGGGCTGGCAACCTGTCGAGGGTGTATATAGTGGCTTAGAAGATGTGTGTGTGTGTGTGTGTGTGTGTGTGTGTGTGTGTGTATATTATATTATATTATATTATATTATATTATATTATAATTAATGTTATATTATTGGAAATTTGTCATATTTATAAGTTGATCTTTTTCCCCCAAATGGATGATGTAATACTTTTGAGAGCACTTCCCAGAAGCCTTCTGCTATGCTTTTGTGCATTGAGCAAAATGCGCTCAGTGAAAGTTTTATATGATTAATTTGAAAAACAGTGAACTTGTATATGTGATAAATTCCCAATAATGTAATGAATTACATGAATATGTGTTACATGTTGGGGAAAATGATTACATTACTTGGTTTTATAAAATTTTTGACTGAGTTAGGCGTAAAATATTATTACATTACTGGGGAATTTCTACAATATTGGGTTCTACAGGTGTTTTTACCCCAGATATAGTCAGTGAGCTAACACATGTTTGCTGCTTTGGTTTAATGCAGAATCTGGAAGGTTATAGCCACTAATAAGCGCCATACAAACTGCACACTAACTCTTCACACACTTGCCTCAGGCTGTGTTCAGAAGTCTCTAATAGACATGGACAAAAGTCCAGACAAATCCAGTCCTTGTGGTAGCAACTATTACTGCTCATTACTACAGCCGTGAGCTAATAACCTAGTCTCTTAGAGGTGCACATCTTCACGTGGTTTGAGGCGAGTCTGATGATTTAGGTATGCAGTTAGTATGATACTAATTGTTGGGGTATAAGCTTCCATTACTTGGTAGCTACAGTAGCTTTTTGGCTTGCGAAACTAAAAAAGCAAACTTTAGACATCATTTAAACGTGTCTTGGTTGCTTGACTAAATTTGGGGTGAAAGGGGAAAAAGCACATCTGGGGCAGTTGTGGGCTGGAGGTTAGGGAACTGTCCCCTGAGCTGACAGTACCTGACTGACGTGCCTTTGAGCAAGACACCTAACCCCCAACTGGGCTGCGGATAGGGCTGCCCACCGCTCCCGTTGTGGGACTAACAAGGGTCAATTGATTTGAGCTTTCACTCTTAGCATTAAAATCCTTGTATTATTGCATAATTCTCCTGGGATTCTCTGAACTGGGATGTGATCTGGTGTAATGTGACCTGATGATCGTGACTAAAGTTGACTCTTAGGTCGGATAAACAGCGGGAGAAAGGACAAACAGAAGGATGTACCTGCCCCCAGGTCAGTGGGCTGCATTAAGATCAGTTTCACGCCGCGTGTTTTCCCCACCGCTTTACGAGAGTCCCGCGTGCCCGAGGAAGAAGAGGTGCTGATTTTTTTACCAATCTTCTTGGCTTAACCATTCATTTCCTCTCTTAAATTCAGTCGTATAATAGGTGCTCGTTTAAAGGGCCCATATCCTGCATTTTTCTTGTTTTGTTTTTTTTTTCCACTTACGACATTTATGTGGTTTTATGTACCAAAATCAATATCATTCATTTTTACATGTCCGTTCTCCAACCCCTCTTTATCCCTCAGAAGTAAACGCTACTTTTATTACTGTGCTTTTAAGACTGATATATGTAAATGAGCTGTGTTCTGATTGGCTGACCTCAAAAAGCAGACTAGGCTGAAGCACTCTGTATACCTTCAGCGTGAATGGGCGGGGCTAAACTGCTGCAGGCTGTGTCGGTGGATATATGTAAATATGCTGGTTTTAATGACGTTACAAAAAAAGTGGGCCTTATTCACCAACCGTTCATAAGAAGAAACGTTTTCTTAAAACCCACTTACGCAGTTTTCACGAAGATTCTGACGTTCACCAGTGTTGTCTTATCTAGGACTTGTTCTTGGGTAGGAACACACACTCAAGAGCACAAAGGTGGGAACAGTTCTGTGGTTTAGGTTCATGAACCCGACGCAGACTTTTTCTCAGGATCTTTATCAAGAACACATTTAAGAAGAAACTTAGGTGACGATATTGGCGAATGAGGCCTGTTGATTTCAAAACAGCTGACTTTGCAGCATAGTTTACGTATCTATACTTAGGAGTGAACGACACACTTTGTGTTTACATACTACATCAGACTATATTATAAAGAAAAAAAGCTAGGACACCGGCCCTTTGAAATTGATATATGTAAATACCTCTGTTCTGATTGCGGCTCATTCCAAAAGCAGGCTGAAACACTAACGGTGTGAATGGGCGGAGTTAAACTGCTGTAGGCTGAATGGGTGGATATATGTTATTATCCAACAGTGAGTTCCGGCCAGACGAGCTGATTGGTTGAGAGTCGCTCTAACTGTGCTGTTATTTCACCATAACATCACAGGTTTTTCACAAACACTATCGCTCCGCTGAGACGCCGTTGCTAAGCAACGACTCTGACAGCTGTAGGAGACGCTCGAGCCATTTGAGCGTTTTTACTTCTTACTTTGCCACAAACAGAAAACAGACAATGTTAAGGTCACATTTGACCGACAGCCGATTTGGTCCGGCTCTGAAAACGAGACGACACTAAATTCCCAAACGGTCAGCCGGTTTATGTGGAGCTGGAGAGCGAACTGCTGGCTGAGCAGCGAGTGGGCAGAGCTCATTACTCTGACGAGCTGCTCGTTAAGGAGCTATAATTAGGAGGAAGGAACTGAACATTAAAACATTAAACGCCGCGTTTTATTAAAGCAGTAGAGACACTCCAGGAGTGAGTTATCACCAATAACATCACGGCTGTGATGATCTACGGCCACCAAACCACAGCCAGGATGGTATTTCACCATAACACACCCCCTCTCTTGTTCTAATGCTTAAATATGTTGGTTTTTGTGACATCAGAAAAACTTTGATTTCAAAACAGGCAGCTTAGTTTCCATATGGACTGAGGAAGGCACCGTATATTTTGAAGCTTTAACAATCTTTACATGCTACAGCAAGCTTGTTGTTTCAGAACGTGAGTTTTCCACGATATAGGCCCTTTAATTTTAGATAAAGGGGATGTGTTTAATTCTACACATGCCGTAGATGGTTCTATATAGAACTTTTGTGAAAAGGGTTCCATATAACACCTAAAAGCGCTCTTCTACTTATGACGTCAAGCCTGTAACTGTACCCTTTTTGGTGCTGTATAGAACTCTGTTCAGAAAGGTTCTCTTTACTAAAGACCCCTTGAGGAAATAGAAAGTGCTTAATTTGGGGTGTTTAATTGAAGGTAATTGGAGGCGACTGTAGGCAGGGCTCACACAAGTATGTATGTTAAACAGTGGCTGAGGAAGCAGGCGGAGGCCAGACGGATGGCGAGCGCTGATCTGGCTCGGCTGGATGATCTGAAGGAGGAAGAGAAGAACCCTGACTGGCTGAAGGATAAAGGAGAGTATGTTTCTAACAGCGCGCACAGCTCTAGTCCCCTGGACACCTTCAGCCATTTATTACAGTCGCAGCTACAGAGGAAGCTGATGGTTCCAAACAAGTTGGTTCTTCACAGGTTCTTTAGTAAAGATAGTGGTTCTGTATAGAACCATGAACACTCATGGAACTGTTTGCATGCTTAAATGGTTCTTTGCCTGGGCAAATCGTTTTTTCAGATTTATGGAGAGTGTATTGAATATCGTTCTATAGAGGACCTTTTTGAAAAGGGTTCCATATAGCTTGAAAAGGGTTCTTCTGTTGTTCTTTCACCATGCAAAGAACCGTTTAGGCATGCAAATGGGTCTTTGAGTGTTATTGGTTCTATAAAGAACCATTGTCTTTACTAAAAAACCCTTGAAGAACCATGTTTTTAAAGTGATATAACAAAAATGTGCACTGTAAAGTGGCTCAGGCTCCTCGGCTGCTCTAAAACGATTGTAATTTTTTGTTGTAAGTCTGATTTATATTAATAAAGGAGTTTGATTTCTCAGCACATTCTAGGAGAATTACATTCTAACTTCATAATTCAGTGTTTTAGGTGTTTCTTTGGCTTATTATTCAGTTATTTATCCTAAAGGGAACAAATCCTAACTCTTTTGTATTTGACATTTTCTCCAGAGATCCACCTTTGACTTTTATTGACGTTTTATGTACCAAAAACAGTCATAATTCATTTTTGCATGACTGTTTTTGTTACTGTGTCTTTAAGACTGATATGATATGATGCAGTAGATATGTGTGTACATATATATATATATATATCACTGCTGTCGGATCAAAACCTCGTATCTCCAAAATGGTGACTTTACAGGAGAAGGAAAAAACCTACTTTGCTTTTAATGTAAGTCAATGGAACCAGAATTTTTTTCTAAGTCATTTTGGACCGTTTCTGTTGGTCTGTTCATTAAGAAATTTACACCCAATGTAAAGGACAACAGGTATCTTAAAATTATGTCAAAAACTGAAAATCGACAAAAATGGAGATACGAGGTTTTGTTCAGACACCATCCATCCATCCATTTTCTAAGCCACTTCTCCGACAGGGTCGTGGTGTTCAGACAACAGTGATATATATATATATATATATATATATATATATATATATATATATATATATATAGAGAGAGAGAGAGAGAGAGAGAGAGAGAGATCATAACAGTATATTTTAAAAGTTGAGGATAATCAAGGCTCATTATTCAGTAACTATAGTGAATTATTATTGAGTATTATAAAATGTGTATGTTATGTAGAGAGTGAGCAGCTGAAGTTTGGGCCCATATGCAGTTTAAGGGATTAACTCCTGAGCTCCTGTTTACATCTGAACTGAAGGTTGTTGCACGTAACCACCAAAAGCCGATTATGTGTGAGAAGGAGAGACCCCTCATTAGGGAATTTGGGTTTGGTTGTGGCCCATTCAACAAATAAGATAATTACTGCTAAAGATACAAGACTGCGCTCTCTTCAGACTGATCCAGGACAAAGGTGTGCGGCCATTGTAGATCTTTTAGATTCTTCGTTTGCTGGAATAAAGACTACATTGAACCTTTTCTCTGCTGTTTTCTTTCCTACAGTAATTTCTTCAGGACTGGGAACTACCAGGCTGCAGTCAATGCCTACGATCTGGCCATTAAACTCAACAGATGCATTCCTGCCCTGTTCTCCAATCGAGCGGCTTGCCATCTGAAGCTGAGAAATCTTCACAAAGCCATTGAGGACAGTTCTCAGGTCAGCGATTTCTGCTCAGTGTATTATCCTGTGCACTTTCTTTGAGAAACGATTTTTTGCCTTTAAAGATACATTAGAAACATCTTACACGCTTTATGGCCTGTTGAGTTCCTGTTCTTTGCAATGTAGCTTTGAGGCATCACTCTAAACGTTGCGTTAAGAGTTCTGTTTTCCCAGCCAGGGACCCTGAACATCTCATTCTTAATGTTCAGGTGACCCAGTGTTACACAATAACCTCAACACTGACACTGTTTGTCGGTCACTGTGTCTGTGGTAGGCCTTGGAACTGCTGACCCCAGCCGTCGCTGACAATGCAGCAGCCCGACTGAGGGCCCATGTGAGGAGAGGAACTGCTTTCTGTGAGCTGGAGCTCTATATAGAAGGTGCGGTATGCGATGTTCCACTACGTTGTAATTCACTGTAGAACTACATTAAAAACCTTCTATAACAGACTTTTCTCCAAAGCAGTAGTACAGCCATTTGAGCTTTGACTCTTTGGCCCACAGGACTTCAGGACTACCAGGCTGCTCTCAAGATCGATCCAAACAACCAGGCTCTGCAGGCGGACGTCAGTAAGATCAGGGAGATCGTTCAAGGCACGATATCCAGCTCATAAGGGCCGAGACTTCCTTACGATCCAGATATCGTGCCTTAAAGTTGAATGCAACATCTGCTGCAGATGATACATGATACCTGAGAGTAGCTCAGTCATAATGAAGTTACATGTTGATTGAATCCAAAACTAGTCATATACTATACGGCGTATGGCAGTGTTACTCTCAGCGATGCTGAGTTTTACCATTTTCATAGATATATCTGTTAATTATCCAGCGAATCAAGAGGTGATGGAGAAGGAGATACACCTACAAAAGTATTTCTGGACTGCAGCTCTGGGGCATCTGCTAAGTGCTGTTCCAAACTGCCTCATGCATTGTGTTACAAATATTAAGCCATTCAGATTAAATCACATTCAAGAATTACAATAAATTTGTCATTTGTAAAAAATTTGTAACACCTGTGTCTTTCTTGGGTTCTGAGACATTCACAACATTTCACTTCACTGTTATTGCATATGACTAGATTTGATGTATACTTTCCTTGTTTTAATAAAAAAAGACATTTTGATTTGCCTGCACAGTCTTTCACAGAGAGGTGAACCCTCCTCATCTTTTTTCTGAAAGACTCTGAAATGCTCTGTTGCCAATCAACCACCAGGTGTTTATTTTAGCATTAGACCACTTTACCAGCCTTTGGTTGCCCCCGTCTGAAACAATAGCATTTCCCAGTTTCAGCAATTGATATTTTGTATTTTCTACTATTCTCAATTAAATATTGGGTTTAAATGATTCGCACATCATTGCATTTTGTTTTTATTTACATTTTTCACAGCATCCCAACTTTTTTAGAACTGGGGTTGTAAAAATAGAAGACACGGTGGTTTTTACCTTGGCATGGCCCATATAGGTTCACTGGTGGTTTTGGATAGTAAATAAAATGTCTATATTTGTGTTGTAGTCATGGCAACCCCTGGTTCCTATCACCACCACTGTGAAGACATCTAAACCACTTTGCCCCAAACCACTCTGAATCACTCTGTTCACATCTGAATGATTAAATTACTCAAGAATTATGGAAAATCAGTGGAATTCCTCTTTAATAACATAATTCCTTTTTAAATCGTTTTATCGCAAGAAATGTTATTATAGCCAGGGGGAAGAGCTACACATGAATATTAGAGTAGATCATTTTCAAAAAACAAGCAATATTTATAAATTCAACTTTACAAATGCAGCTGTAAACCATCTACCAGTCCTCTGTAGAAGTATTTGCTCAATATAAACAACAAGCAGCTCAGATAAGGACTCCCGACTGCCGTCCTTCACTCAGATGGTGTTCTGCAGATTGGGGCAGTCATACACCCTGCTGTGGTCCAAGCTGGTGTTGAAGGAACTGTCCCGGGACATTCCACACTGGCCGAGATGCTGAGAAAAGGCCTGGGACAGAGGGTGGTAGGAACACGGCGAGGACTCAAAGCTTGGGGCCCGCAGTCCATACTCACTTGCTGTAGTTCTATACAGGAGGCTTTGAGGTTTCACCCAGGGAGAGAGGGAGGTGGCCTCGGGCCTCATCATGCAGGAGAACACCGGGTTGCCTGGGTTGGCACATGGAGAACGAGCTGACCCCCGTAGCTCCTGCTGTTGTTCCTCGGTTTGGGACATTTCACTCTGAAGAGGATCCTAAAGTGCGAAATAACCACAAGTGTTAGTCAAACTCGCAGAGGAGCAAATAGGAAACATCTCTGTGAAGGTCACAAGTCATCTGGAATGTACAGTAGCAGCGGCTTGATTTGATGTGAAATGCTAATTTCAAGAGAAACCTGTTCACAGTGGTGGTGATAGGAACCAGACGTCCACCTCTAAAAGCTCCTCACAGACAATTCTTACATTAAATGGTTATGAATTCACTGCTTGATGTCTCAGACAATTTATGATATTTTGAACCGAGATTTTGGCCTAAAATATATTTTATTTCTAAAAAATCTATTCATGGTGTGAGACGTTATAAGACAAAGGAGAGGTTTACCATCATCGACATTCCATATAAAACTCAGAAGACTCGTGTGGGTTCTCTGGTGGTTCTGGATGGTAAATAAAGTGTCTATATCTGTGTTCTAGTCATGGTGACCCCTGGTTCCCATCACCACCACTGTAAAGACGCCTGAACCACTTCACACCAAGCCCTCTCTGAATGCCTGTTTACATCTCAACCATCAATTTATACAGAAAGACTGAAAATTTGGTGGAATCCCCCTTTAATTTGAGGCCACTTTATCCCTGGCATAACGTTAGTCATGCTTAGAAAGTTAAATCACTTCCCAGAGTAACTTCCCAGTGAAGCCAATGTCTTTTTTATTAGGAATAATTGGAATATAAACTTGGTACACTGATAAAAAAAGATGGTTCTTCAAGGGTTCCTTAGTAAAGAAAACGATTCTATATAGAATTATATACAATCAAAGAAGGGTTCTCCAGACTGAATGTGCTGTAGATGTTCCTATATATAGAACCTTTCTGAAAGGGGTGCTACATAGCACCAAAAATGGTTCTTCTATTGTTACCGTGTCAATCCTGTAACAATAGAAGAACCCCTTTTGGTGGTACATAGAACCCTTTCCAAAAAGGTTCTATTGAGACAATACCAAGAGTGTGGCACGTGGTCTGAGACGATGAAATAAAAGAAGCACATAATTTAGAAAACACGTTACAGCTCTGATGAAACAATTATACCAAGACTGCTGCAGATACCCTGCTGGAAAATAAGTCCATTAGGATTTTGGGTCTGCTCTCTAATGGGAATTGGCTTAATGGTTACCACGAAACACCACTAGCTGCCTGTAGCACACCTTAAGATCCCATTAGAAAACCGTCATCTGGAATCAGTTCACCTGGGAGTCGTTCACACTGTGATATCAGCCCATCAGGAAACCATTAGAAACTGCTGGACACCACCAGAACCTTCTAATGGTTTCTATGATTTCTATGTAGTCACAGTTTTCAGAGCTGAGATAAGCTAATAAGCTTTAGGTAACACTTAGTGCTCAAATTCCTTAATAACGACTGTGTAGGCCCTATGAAGGCCTATGAACGTTGAATGTGAACGTTCATAAGAGGCCTATGAATGTTTTGGTTTATACAGGCTAAATTTAGCCAAAACCAGCGCTGAATGCATTAAGTTACACCCCTGTTCTCTGGCTTTGTCGTAAGTGAGGAACCCAAGCACCAGAACCTTCCACAACAGGGGGAAACCCTCCCAGAACCGAGCAGTGAGTTAATAAATCTGGATTTGTCGTGATGTTGGGGTATAAAGTCCCTGCTTACCAGCGGCGCCACGGCTCCTGTTGTGGCTCCGTCTCCTTGACAACGACCGAGACTACACTACTGCGCATGACAGCGCCCCCTGCGATTACGTCACAGCTAGACACGTGGATCAGTAGCACAGTTTGCCCCGCTTTTAAAGGACAATTACACCAGTTTTTTAAGAAACTCCAAAGGACTTAGTCCTTCAGACTGTAAACCGAGTCATTCAGAGTTGTTAGGTATGAAATGGTTCATTGTAGACTCTCAGATTTCTTTACAGTGGTGGTGATAGGAACCAGGGGTCATCATGTCAAGATAGCAGACACAGAACACTATACAGTAACCATAAACAGGTGTAGACATATAACAAGAATAAATAAACCAGATCGTCTCTACAGGCAGATATACAAATAGAAAAGAATACCACAGTCTGTGATAATATCTATAACCTGAGATGAGGGATGCAGCGCAATAATGACTGTACCAAAGATTACAGACGACGGCATATAATGACCACAGAATGAGTAAATAAATATGTGCATATATTGTACCCAATAAAGTGTCCAACTCAATAAAGTGTCTAATGTCCAGATGTGCAAGATGCGCAGAGAGTGCAATACGTGCAGCATGCTGTCTATATGTGCAGATGAATAGATAAACACAGGATAAGCATGAGATTCAGATTCAGCCCCCAGGTTGCTCCCATGGCACCACTCCACAAAGTCCTTCACCAGGGTCTTGTACTCCCCCTCCTGCCCTTCTCTTACACAAGCCACGATGGCAGTGTCTTCAGAAAACCGCTGCATGTGGCACGTCTCAGAGTTGTCCTGAAAGTCTGAGGTGTACAGTGTGAACAGAAAGGGGGAAAGTACAGTCCCCTGTGGTGCTCCTGTGCTGCTGACCACAGTCTCCGATGTACAGTCCTTCAGCCTGACATACTAAGGTCTGCCAGTGAGGTAGTCAGTAATCCAGGAGACCAGGTGTGGATCCACTTGCATGTTAACCAGCTTGTCTCTCAGTTGGAGGGGCTGGATGGTGTTAAAGGCACTGGAAAAATCAAAGAACACGACTTTTACAGCACAACCACCCTTGTCCAGATAAGAGTGGGCACGATGAAGGAGGTATAGCATGGCATCCTCCACTCCCACTTTCTCCCTGTAGGCGAACTGCAGGGGGTCTGTTGCATGTCGAACCTGGGGTCTGAGAAGGTGTAGAAGAAGGTGCTCCAGCGTCTTCATGACGTGATGTAAGAGCCACAGGCCTATAGCGGTGCAGATCAGAACAGATGCCTTGATGTGAGAAGAGGGGGTAGACGGGGGAAGACACAAATATGATAATATAATATAATAATGCCCCGCATGTACCTCTTCACTAATACATGGATTAAAATACATTGTCCCAAAACTATCCTACAGCAATGTCTAGTGTCAAAACAATGTCAGGCAGTGTGTTCATAAGTACGTAATGTAATAGCTTTCTGAGAGGGAGTCTTTAGAGGTGGAACGTCTTAGAGGGACGTCTGGTTCCTATCACCACCACTGTGAAGAATTCTGGCTCGATAATTTCTCTAGAATGGAGCATTTCACACCAAATCACTTTGAATGACTCTGTTTACATCTTCAGCTTTTAATTGTGTAGAATTTTGGAAAAATTGATGCAGTTCCCCTTCAAGATTGTACACATATATCACTGCTATCTCCAAAATGGTAACTTCACAGGAGAAGGAAAAAACATACATTACTTTCAATGGAAGTCAATGGAACCAGACTTTTTTCCATGTCATTTTTGCCCATTTATTTTGGCCCATCCTTCATGAAAGTTATACACAATATAAAGGCCAACATGCTTTTTCAATTTATGACAAAAACTGAAAATAGACAAAAGTTAAGATACAAGGTTTTGTTCTGACAGCAGCGATATGTAGTATGGTATTATACTGTATTTTACTACTGCATGCATGTGTGTATATACATATAACTATAGCTCTGCTAAGGTGCAAAAAAATACAGAAAGGATGTTGCACCCATATATAAACATAGTCATTGTTACAGTTCAGGCCACAGCTACTGTTACAGTAATCCACAGATGACATAGTTTACAGTCACAGTACTGTTTCCACTTCTCTCTGATTGGACATATGACTGGTTACCTGCATCTATTAGGACGGAATTGAACATTGTTTTACTTGTTTTCAAAGCTATAAATGGCCTTAAAGCACCTGGGTACCTCAAAGAATGTCTGTCTATCTTCCAACGTGTGATTAAATCTGCACACATGGCCTTCCACAAATATCCTGCGCAAATGACAGGAAAGGCAGAGAGTCTTTATCTGCTGTTCTACTTCAAGTTTATTACCAATAAAGAGACAAGGGTCTTTGCCTGGACCCAAAAAAGTTCTATCTAATAGGACAAAAGGGCAGAACAATGGTGCCACTGTGGGGCCTCTATTTTAGTGGGAAACAAGTTTATTACATCATCAAACTACTGAAGATTAATCAATAATCACACCATATTTAGATTCACGCTTCACTAAATCCACTACTGCTCATGGTTAGGAGGGTATTTTGACAGAATATGGTTCTTTAGTAAAGGTAATGATTCTATTTAGAATCACGGGTTCTAGGCAGAACCATACGCTTAAGCGGTTCTTTTCATATTAAAACAGTTCTTAGGATTGATGGGAGGGTTGCATCGTCGTCGGTGTAGAATCTTTTTCAAAAACTGGTTCTATGTGGCACCAAAACGTGTTCTTTTATTGCCATGATGTCAAGCTCGTGAGAACAGAAGAACGCCTTTTGGTGCTATACAGAACCATTTTCAAAAATGTTCTACATAGAACCAGACACAACACATTCTCCGTCAATCTGAAGAACAATTTCACCAAGCACAGAACCATTTAACCACACAAATGGTTCTACGCAGAAGTCATGGTTCTAAATTGAGACATTACATTTACCAGAGAACCCCCCCCCCCAAAGAACCACATTGTAGGTGCCATTCTGTTATAACCTATAACATGTGTATATTCAAATAAACTGCCAGTATTTTCTTCTGTTAGATCTTATTTAAACGTTTTATTGAACTTAATTCCCAGTTATAAAAACGGAATCTAAACTATTAAACAATCCAACAACAAACCGCAGCCCCCCATCTATTTGCCACAAGTCATGTGGCGAGAGTTTGGAGCTCGCCACTGTTGAATTCTGGGAGTTGTAGTCCATTCAGCCTCGGTGTGTGCCTTGCGGAGAGCGTTTTCGAACTACATCTCCCACGCTGCGCCTCCCCCGGGCACGACGTGTTGTTGTTATTGATGTTGGTACAGCGTTGCCGTTTTGAGGCGGAGAGCTGCTTTTGCACAGAGGACGTTTCACAAATCTCGCGTGCCGTGGATTCGTCCGTCTTTTTCAGGTAACCACGCGTTTATCTCGGCTCTTAAGCTCTTATCTCGAGAAGAACGGCGGTGATTTTCAGTACTTTGTGGAAAAACTAACACTAATCTTGCAGAATCAGCCCTGTGACGTTAGACGAGGCTGAAGTTGGCGTCCTATTAGCCAGCTTTTTGTACGAATTATCCCGTTCCACCTTAAATGGAGCAGCAGCAACTGCCGCTGTCACAGCTGTGAACAGTGACACTGTTTAGAAAGATGCTGTTTCAGAGGTTCTTTATTAAAGACAGCGATCCTGCTTAGAACTATGAGTATCTGTATAGACTATATATATGCAACAGTGCACTGCTGCACCATTTAAGGTGGAACGGAAAAATGAAAATGTGAAAATGTTGACGTTACGAGGCTGAAACTAGCCGCTAAACTCGCCAGCTTCTTTTCCGAACTCTCCGTTCCACCTTAAAAAAAAGTACGTTTGATAGAAGGGAGTTGCTGCACAGTTTAAGGTGGAACGGGGAAATTCAAATAAGAAGATTACTACAGCTTCGTGAACATATCTGGGGAGCAGGCTCGCCCAGTCGGCTCTTGATGGCGCAGTTAGAGGACCAGCAGATGTAAGAAGAAGACAGGCTGGTTTTGCCTGCTTGTGGTTTTAAAGGGGAACGCCACTGATTTTTTTAAATGTTCTGCGTAATTAAATGGTTGAGGTGTAAACATAGTCACTCTGAGCGGTTTGGTGTGAAACGCTCTGTTGCGGAGAAACTTACAGAGTCAGAGTGGTTCTCAGTGGTGGTGATAGGAACCAGACGTCCTCCCTCTAAAAGCTCCCACACACTGCTTTATGATGGCTCTGAATGCGTGCTGGTCCGTTTATTTTAATCCATTCATGGCAGAGGGCTACATGCAGGGCGCTGTACTGCAAAATGGTCCCAAAGAAAACTTAGTTGATCAGATTTATGACTATTTTACCGTCACTGACTTTGCATATAAAAACCCGAGGACAGGTGTGGTTTTGGATAGTAAATGTGGTTTTGGATAGTAAATAAAATGGCTGTATTTAGGTTTGTTCATCTTAAGCTTGGTTCCTATCACCACCACTGTAAAGAAATCTGAGTGTGAAAGTTTCTCTACCGTCACTCCTTTCATATGAAACCACTGAATGACTCTATAGCTCCAGGACTGATTTTGAAAAGTTGGTGGAATTCCCCTTTAATATTGCACAGTATTCATGTGAGGTATCAAAGCAGTGCAAACTAAATGTGCAGTCCACGATTTCTCTCTCTCTGTCTGTCTGTCTGTCTGTCCATCTACCTATCTATCTATCTTTCTGTCTACCCATCTATCTATCTATCTATCTATCTATCTATCTATCTATCTATCTATCTGTCTGTCCATCTGTCTGTCCATCTGTCTGTCTGTCTGTCCATCTGTCTATCCATCTGTCTATCCATCTGTCTATTCATCTGTCTATCTATCTATCTATCTATCTATCTATCTATCTATCTATCTATCTATCTATCTATCTATCTGTCTGTCCATCTGTCTGTCCATCTGTCTGTCCATCTGTCTGTCTGTCTGTCCATATGTCTGTCCATCTCTGTCCATCTGTCTATCCATCTGTCTATCCATCTGTCTATCCATCTGTCTATCCATCTGTCTATCTATCTATCTATCTGTCTATCTGTCTATCCGTCTGTCCGTCTGTCTATCTGTCTATCTATCTTTCTTTCTATCTGTCCGTCTGTCTATCTGTCTATCTATCTTTCTTTCTATCTGTCCGTCTGTCTATCTATCTATCGAGGGCCACAGCGCCTCTATTTTAATTACAGAGAGGCAGTCGGCCATCGAGTGGGAGGGTTTGGGTCGTTTAGACAAAGGGTCACCAGGGAGCTGTGGTTCCACATGGTTGACTGTTTAAGTCCATCCTACCATGAGCTTCAGTAGACCTGCACGCAGTAAAGAGCTCTTTCTGAAATCCACCTTCTCCCAGCAGAAGTCGACACTACAATGCAGGACTGATGCAATTAGGGTGCAACTTTCTTTGCGGAGTTCCTGCCAACCTCATCCAAAATAACACTGGCCCGTTTTCTATTTAAAGAAGTTCATTTCAGCTCAGCTGCTTTCTCAGTGTAGACCAGAGCCGGAATGGCCGTCTTTTAGTTTGTGCTGCAAGATTTCAAAACTCCCTGCCAGCTTTATTTACAAAGGCGGTAGTACAGCTGGACGGTGTGCAAATGTCCAGACAATGATTTATCAGCTGTGCGGTCAGTGTGACATTCTCATCGGAGCACGCCGGAGAGTGTGGTCATATATAAAATACTATACGGCAGCTCATGTTGTAACACGTACAAGTGTATCTGGTCTGATTTTCATACGCAAATGCGCCGTATGCTTGATCTTGTGTGCAGCAGCGGGTGCTGAACTTCGTGGTGGTTCGGCTGAGGGCTGTCCTGCTCTTCACCAGCTGTTTAGAAGATGTCAGAAAGCTCGAGTGATACGGAGTCCTCGTGTGGATGGACTGTCATCAGCAACGAGGTGGGTGCTGTCCTCTCGGCTGTGGGGAAATTCTATAGGGCTGCATCACTATGGGAATTCGAGGCAGATGAGAATGCAGTAACCTGAATAAAAGGCAGGTATTTATGCCCAGTTAGGGATGCACAATCATACTGGAATCATATCGGCGGATATTTGCTTAGGAAGAAGGAGATCTTCATTAGGTGGACGTTTCAGAAACGTTTGCTGATGACATTTGACTGACCTCCTTAGCTAATGCTGACTAATTACGCTGTAATATCTGCATTTTATTAACTTTACTGTTACAGTTAAGTGTTACTGATCTATGTAAATGAGCTCTATTCTGACTGGCTGTGCTCTGTTGTGCCTCACTCACGCCCCCTCGAGCATTCGTGTGAGCATGCAGGGCTGAGTGGGTGGCTTTATGTAAAAGAGTCGGTTCTTGTAACATCATAGAAAGGAGCACGGTTTGCATATATGGCTGAGGAGTGAATGCTATGTTTTGAAAATTTTTGACCGTGTTTACAGTTACTTCTAACTCTTTTATTAAAAAAAAAATACAAGGGAAAGTTGGTTTATCTTGGTATGGGTCATATAAACTGAGCTGGATGGAAGGGTGGCGTGAAATATTTCACAGAAGTCATTATTCGTTAATAATATGATACACTGGTGCCTTCATATGTTTTTCCTTGCAGCAGAAATAAGGGAGGCTGAAAACCTGCCATATGTTAAAATGACAGTATGGCAGTTTTCAGGTTGTTGGCACATTCAACTTTCTGAAAGTTCAATGTTTTAAACAAAAGTGGTGCTTTATGGTGTCTTGATCTAAAACACTACCCACAAGCTCACAAGATAGTCCAGATAGTGGTTGGTTAGTGTAGTGGGTAACACCTCTGCCTTCTACGCTGTAGACTGGGGTTCAATCACCTGCCTGGGCAAACCAATAAGGGTCCTTGGGCAAGACTCCTAACACCGCCTTGGCCTCCCTGTGTAGAATAATCAAATTGTAAGTCGCTCTGGATAAGAGCGTCAGCCGAATGCTGTAAACGTAGATAACATGTCGCTGCTATCTGAGCAAAACCTTGTATCTCCATTTTTTTGTTGTTTTTCAGTTTTTGACCTAATTTGAAAGTGACTGTTGTCCTTTACATTGTGTGTAAATTTCATGAAGAATGGACCGAAAGAAGTGGTCCAAAACAGCTTGGAAAGACATCTGGTTCCATTGACTTACATTGAAAATTAAGTAGGTTTTTCCCTTCTCCTGTAAAGTTATCATTTTTGGAGATACAAGGTTTTGTTGTGATGACAGCAATATGGTCCAATACAGTACAATACACTAAGACACGATAAGCTGTGATATAATTTGATACAATACAAAAGAGCCCGGATAGCTCAGTCGGTAGAGCATCAGACTTTTAATCTGAGGGTCCAGGGTTCAAGTGGACCAGGGTTGCTCCCTGTTCAGGCCAGCAAGCAGGGGCAGTCGTGGCGATGACAGCAATATGGTACAATACAGTACAATACACAATACCCTAATAGGTAGATAGGCAGAGATATTTGTCAGAGCGTATGACTGAGCTTAATGAAATGCATGTGCTGTGTTTTGAAGGGCTCAGACATCGAGACTCTGGGACCCGAGAACGGGGTGGATTATGATCAGGAAGAGGTGGACAGACCTCCTGCTCCAGACCAGCCTGCTTCTCCACGAGGTAACGTTCAGAAACTGATCCAGCCGTGACCGCAAATGAGAGGTTTCTTTTGATGTCCTAACTCAATAAATGAGTTTTCATGGAGGGAGTTTGTTTGCTCTGCTTCAAAGAGGATCGCAGGACCACTGATTAAAGTTCTGCGGATTTCCAAAACGTGGAGCAATCAGGAATATCTTGTCCTGAATCTGTTTTCAGAGGCGGATGCTGCGGCAGCAGCTGGAGACTCCTCTCTGGACGGCACGCTTATAGAAGAGACTGTGGTGGAAGCTGAGTCTGGCCAACAGGTACAGACGGATCCTTTGAGACTAAGTCCTTTCAGCAGAGCTCATTGTTTGTTTATTTGTACAGTCCTATGCAAATGTCTGGGTGCCCCTGCTCAAACGACACACATTGTGGCCTGTGCCACATCCACCCCCCCCAAAAAAGTCAATGTTAATGTGTTTTCACTTAGAAAAACACCTAAACATGTAATTGAGTGATGGCATTCAGACTCTATGTACTGCTCTGGGTTTTTTGACTTGAAAAACACAAAGTAATAAGAATAACAAAAAAAAATTAACAAGGAAATATTGCAAAATAAGTCCTTTCAGTCTTCAAGAACGCATTAAGGCTTGAGGTGTCTGTCAGTTGAAAAGTGCATAAATAATTGTATTAATAAATCCTGCTGCTGATGTAGTAGAGCTGGTTAAGACGGTATGAATGTGCTCGGTGACTAAGAACCAGATCAGTGCTAGTTTTTGGCCATCAAGACTGAGGCCCAATCCCATTTCTTCTTTTTACCCCTATCCCTTGTTTTCGAGTGTCACCCTAACCCCTTGGAACTGGGTTGCAAGAGGTAGTGGTTGAAATCTTGCCGTATGAAATGGGACAAACCTCAAATAAAAAAAAACCAAAACCCATCACTTCATTACCAGGCTGCTAGCGCTGCCTTGTGGGCGACCCGGCCCGACTTCAGCGACAGGAGAGAAGGCAAAAGTTCAGCTTCTCACTGCTGGGCTTTAGTTACATTTAGGGCATCATACGCCTTCAAAGAGGGGGGCAGTTATTTATTATCACCCACCCCCTAATTCCTTGCTGATACGAAGCTGAAGTCAGATATTCTAGTTTGAATTTTCCCGTTCCACCTTAAATGATGCAGCAGTTACATTCTGGCGCTTCAGGTGTCAGAACTGCTGGGCTATTTAAGGTGGAACGGAAAGTTAGCTAGCTATGTACCGAGACAATAGCACGCTGGATTGTTATGAAGAAAAACGACCAAAATACACTGAAATGACATTAAACTAAGATAATATAATGATTATCATATTTTGAACAGAGAAACTTCTCACATTTGGGTGTTTCTTTGGTCTCTTCTTCTCCATCTTGCTGTTTTTTTTTTCTCATAAGTCTTCGTTTGGAGTCTCTGAAAAACCTCCATCTGGAGGGTCATGTAGCCCTAACACTTTGCCCTACCCCCCAAAACAGAAGGGGCTCAGTGGTACGGGCAAGGGGTGAAATGGGATTGGCCCGAAGTCTGGTCTAAAGATCAAGTCGCATTGAATGAGCACAGAAAAACACTGGAAAACCAGACCATGGGCTTTTTTTTATATGGCTGCGGATCAAAACTTCAGTTCTGCCTCCAAACATAGTTTCTGTATCAGCATCAGAGGTATTAGTGATATCAGCGTCATAATTTCATGTTTCCAAGTATGAGATCAGATGACTATAAATAGGCGCGACAGCCACTTTCAGGCGAGGTGGTCATCGAGCATGTGCTCTAAAGGGGAACTCAACTAGGTCTGCAGACTGAGGCTCTCACAGCGGTAGTTTTCGCTTTTCAACAAATGTAGTGGATCCGAGACACGTTTGGTGTCTGAAGTTTGGTTCTGTAAATGTTCTACAGACTGACACCAGACTTGGAGTTAGGAATGTTTTACTTCACGGCCACGGAACCAACCGATTGAGATGTCAGATAACAGACACGGACAAAACCGGGAGTCTGTATTTGGGGGAGAGTGGAGCAAAAACTAAAACGTGACAAGGACTTTTATCTGTAGTTAAACCGGCCCGTGCTTTTGGTTTCCTCTGTAATGCAACTGGAGTGTCATCTGTGAATTTTAACAGTAATCGGACAGAAGTTTCTCGAAATTTACCCTAAAGACCAAACCGTTTGTATCTTAAAGTACTTTTTTAATTTTAGGTTGCAGAATTACAGAATTCACTCCTATATTTTTATTGTCTCTGTAATATAGCTCCTTTTTGAAACATGTAAACATCATGCCAGGCTAAAGTCCAGCCTCCAAAAAGTGTATGTGGAGTTTTTCTACTAACCTTAAAAAACAGGGCAGTCGTGGGCTGGAGGTCAGGGAACTGGCTCTGTGACCGGAAGGTCGCCGGTTCGATCCCCAGGGCCGACAGTCCATGACTGAGGTGTCCTTGAGCAAGACACCTAACCCCCAACTGCTCCCCGG